>NC_135976.1:2127732-2200232 GCF_053455715.1 Rhinoraja longicauda
TGCCCAAGCGAAATATGAGGTGCTGTTCCTCCAATTTCCGGTGGGCCTCACTATGACACTGGAGGAGGCCCATGACAGAAAGGTCAGACTGGGAATGGGAGGGGGAGTTGAAGTGCTCGGCCACCGGGAGATCAGGTTGGTTAATGCGGACTGAGCGAGGGTGTTGAGCGAAGCGATCGCCGAGCCTGCGTTTGGTTTCGCCGATGTAAATAAGTTGACATCTAGAGCAGCGGATGCAATAGATGAGGTTGGAGGAGGTACAGGTGAACCTCTGTCTCACCTGGAAAGACTGTTTGGGTCCTTGGATGGAGTTGAGGGGGGAGGTAAAGGGACAGGTGTTGCATCTCGTGCGGTTGCAGGGGAAAGTGCCCAGGGATGGGGATGTTTGGGTAGGAAGGGACGAGTGGACCAGGGAGTTACGGAGGGAACGGTCTCTGCGGAACGCAGAAAGGGGAGGGGATGGGAAGATGTGGCCAGTGGTGGGGTCCCGTTGTAGATGATGGAAATGTTGGAGGATGATATGTTGGATACGCTGGCTGGTGGGGTGGAAGGTGAGAACGAGGGGGATTCTGTCCTTGTTACGAATGGGGGGAGGGGGAGCAAGAGCGGAGCTGCGGGATGTAGAAGAGACCCTAGTGAGAGCCTCATCTATAATGGGAGATGAGAAGCCCCGTTTCCTGAAGAATGAGGACATCTCTGATGCCCTGGTGTGAAACACCTCATCCCGGGCGCAGATGCGGCGTAGACGGAGGAATTGGGAGTAAGGGATAGACTTTTTGCAGGAGACCGGGTGGGAAGAGGTGTAGTCCAGATAGCTGTGCGAGTCAGTGGGTTTATAGTAGATGTCAGTCACTAGTCTGTCTCCTGTGATGGAGATGGTGAGGTCCAGAAACGGGAGGAAGATGTCAGAGATAGTCCAGGTATATTTAAGGGCAGGATGGACATTGGAGGTGAAGTGTATGAAGTCAGTGAGTTCTGCATGGGTACAAGAGGTAGCACCAATGCAGTCGTCGATGTAGTGGAGGTAGAGTTTGGGGATGGGGCCGATGTACGTCCGGAACAGGGATTGTTCGACGTACCCAACAAAGAGGCGGGCATAGCAGTGGTGAGTACCTACCGACAGTGGTCCGAGGAGGGACAAACCACAAACCGGCGACAGACAGGGTGTTGGGCGCCCAAGGCTCATCGATGCGCGAGAGCAACAAAGGCTATCCCGTCTGGTCCGAACCGACTGTGGGAAGACAACAAACCGGTGGAGGGAGTGTGATGCTCTGGGCAATGTTCTGCTGGGAAACCCTGGGTCCGGCCATTCATGTGGATGTCAATTTGACACGTGTCACCCACCTAAATATCGTTGCAGACCAGGTACACCCCTTCATGGCAATGGTATTCCCTGATGGCATTGGCCTCTTTCAGCAGGATAATGCGCCCTGCCACACTGCACACATTGTTGGGGAATGGTTTGAGGAACATGATGAAGTGTTCACAGTGTTGCCCTGGCCTACAAATTCTCCAGATCTCAATGCGATTGAGCATCTGTGGGATGTGCTGGCTCGACAAGTCCGATCCACGGTGGCTCCACCTCGCAACTTACAGGACTTGAAGGATCTGCTGCTAATGTTTCGGTACCAGATACCACAGGACACCTTCAGGGGTCTTGTAGAGTCCAAGCCTCGGCGGCTCGGCGCTGTTTTGGCGGCACACGGAGGACTAACAGCATATTAGGCAGCTGGTCATAATGTTTTGTCTGATCGGTGCAGAACCATACAGCAAACCAGAGCCATATGGTATACCATACCATAGAGCATATGGTATACCATAGAGCCATACAATATACCACACCATAGAGCCATACAGTATACCATAGAATTATACAGTATACCATCACATGGAGCATAGTATACACAGAGCATAGAATAGCATACTGCCATACAGTATACCATAGAGCATAGTATACCATACTGCCATACAGTATACCATAGAGCATACAGTATACCATAGAGCCATACAATATACCACACCATAGAACCATACAATATACCATAGAATTATACAGTATACCATCACGTGGAGCATAGTATACATAGAGCATAGTATAGCATACTGCCATACAGTATACCATAGAGCATAGTATACCATACCATACTGCCATACAGCACAGAAACAGTCCGTTCAGCCCAACTCGTCCAAGGACTGAGCTTGTCCTTTTGCCTGCACCTGAATCATATCCTTCTAAACCTTTCCTATCACTTTACCCACCCAAGTGCTTCTTAAAAGTTGTTATTGTAACTGCCTCGACGACTTCCTCTGGCAGTCCGTTCCAGATGTGCACCACCCTCTGAGTGAAAAAGTTGCCCCCATGTTTCCCATGGAAATATAGTAACTGTTCCATCCAGTCTCACACCCCTAGACGTATCCTGTTAAGACCGATTACCACGTCTCAAGACTGAGTAAGGACTGAGAGCTACACTTCCAAAAAAGGAATTGAACTAAAGCCGAGAGATGAAAGGTGAGGGAGAGAATGTTTGAGAGGTAGAACATGGGAGGAAGAACATGGGTTGAGAGATTTGAAGACAAGAATGAGTTTTGAGGCAGTGGGGAGGCAGCGGGGAGGCAGTGGGGAGGCAGTGGGGAGGCAGTGGAGAGGCAGTGGGGAGGCAGTGGGGAGGCAGTGGGGAGGCAGTGGGGAGGCAGTGGAGAGGCAGTGGGGAGGCAGTGGGGAGGCAGTGGGGAGGCAGTGGGGAGGCAGTGGGGAGGCAGTGGGGAGGCAGTGGGGAGGCAGTGGGGAGGCAGTGGGGAGGCAGTGGGGAGGCAGTGGGGAGGCAGTGGGGAGGCAGTGGGGAGGCAGTGGGGAGGCAGTGGAGAGGCAGTGGGGAGGCAGTGGGGAGGCAGTGGGGAGGCAGTGGGGAGGCAGTGGAGAGGCAGTGGGAAGGCAGTGGAGAGGCAGTGGGGAGGCAGTGGGGAGGCAGTGGGGAGGCAGTGGGGAGGCAGTGGGGAGGCAGTGGGGAGGCAGTGGGGAGGCAGTGGAAGGCAGTGGGAAGGCAGTGGAGAGGCAGTGGGGAGGCAGTGGGGAGGCAGTGGGGAGGCAGTGGGGAGGCAGTGGGGAGGCAGTGGGGAGGCAGTGGGGAGGCAGTGGGGAGGCAGTGGGGAGGCAGTGGGGAGGCAGTGGGGAGGCAGTGGGGAGGCAGTGGGGAGGCAGTGGGGAGGCAGTGGGGAGGCAGTGGGGAGGCAGTGGGGAGGCAGTGGAAGGCAGCACACAGCATGGTCCAGGACTTGTTGTGGGTTGTGTGCCAGTGCTGGTGGCCCGGACCCATTGCACCATGCAGAGCAGAGGGAGAGGAGACGGAGGGGGGAGCTGTGGAGAAAGGCTGTCTGCCTCCATTGCCTAAGCAGTCACGGCAGTTCAACCAAAGCTTGACAGGCACCTCTTAATACGAGATCCGAGATATCCGAGTAACATCAGCGCAAAACAAAACACTTCCTTGATGTTCATGTTCGGCTGAAAGCAAATCTTTCAGACAAAGTGAATACCATCAGCCTCTGGGTCTTCTGCCGCCAGTCACGACAGCTGTGTGATTTGGGAGTCGATAAGACAACTCAAGATTAATATTCCTGCATAATAAAGCAAGGCTCATTCACACAGCTGGGAGAAGATGGTAATGAGTTTCCACGGAGCAGATCGTGAATAGAGTGACAGGGATCGAGGCGGACCTCGTCTGAGGTGAATTCGAAGATCTAAGGCTTTGACAAATGGGAAACTGAAACCAATAATTCTGCTTAATTCAAAACCGTTTGAATAATTTCTTTCATGATTACACCGAGAGACCTTTTATGAGCTCCTCATAATGCCTTGATCTCCATTTCCCCATTTAAACTGATTTGAAAAGTCAAACTCCAATCATTTGCCTTTGGCTTCCTCTAACTTTATTTCACCAACTTTATTCCTTATTCCTCAGCTTTCCCCGTTGTCCGAAAGACAGATGGCTTTCTTGTTAATGAAATGTCTGGCAGCCATTTTCAGTGTTTAAGGGGAAGTTATTATATTGGCAGTTAGTGTGAAGAGTAATCATGTTCTGAACTTTCCCCTGAATGTTGAGTTTCTGAGATCGTGGGCTGCAGTCTGAAATCGTGGGTTGCATTCGGAAATCAGGGGCTATGATCTGAATTCATGGGCTACAATCTGAAATCAGGGGCTACAATCTGTAATCATGGGTTTTTAGCTGAAATCAGGGGCGGTCTCTGGCAACAACATCGCTCTATCTGATGAGCTCAATACCTTTTGCGCCTGTTTTGAACAGACAAACAATGTTGACCAAGGCATGTACCTCATTCCCTGCTAGCTCTGTCCCATACATTCAGTGGGCAGAAGTCACATCTGCTTTCACGAAAGTAAACCCTTGGAAAACAGTCGGCACAGATGAAGCCCCTGGACAGGCTCTGAAATTACACACCAAATCAGTTGACCACAGTCCTTGCCAACATCTTTAACCTTTCATTTGAACAATCTACTGTCCCCATTTGCTTGAAGGAGACCTCCATCATTCCAGTTCCCAAACAGCAGTGTGGTCTCAGTGCTCAGAAATGATCCTCATAGCTCCCCGTCTGAAGAAGGGTCTCAACCCAAAGAATCACCTATTCATTTTCTCCAGAGATACTTTCTGTCCTGTTGAGTACTGAACTCCGCTGTTATTCAGTGAAAGACCTAGCTGAAATTTATTAGCCTTTCAGTCTAGATGGAAGTGTCAGAAAGCAGAGCCTCTGGTCTTGGACCAACGAGGCCAGAGGAAGGATGATTCTCTTTGTATCACATTGACAATGCCAATGGCAATAAGAGAAAACAAGCTAGGATGCTGTAGTTCACATTTCACAGTCAGGAAGCCCCGGGCTAACATTACTGGTATCAAAAACCTGGTCCTGAGAGATGTACACAGAGCTGATTGCGAAGAAGTACAAGCCTCGACTTCCTGAGAAGATTACGGAGATTCAGTGTGTCTTGAACTTCTACATGTGCACAGTAGAGATCACATTGACTGGTTGCATCACGGCCTGGTTCGGCAACTTGAATGGCCAGGAGTGAAAAAGGCTGCAGAAAGCTGTGAGGATTCCTGATACTAGTGTGATACACCACTGGGATGGGCAGCCACAATGGGCAACAATGAATTGGCAGGTAGAAACAGGAACTGCAGGTGCCACATCCGGGCCACTCCCTCTTCTCCCCTCTCTCATCGGGCAAAAGGTATAGAAGGTATATGGCGGCATTGTGGCGCAGCGGTAGAGCTACTGCCCAACAGCGCCAGAGACCCAGGTTCAATCCTAACTACAGGTACTTGACGTTGTTTGTACCTTCTCCCCGTGAGCTGCATGGGTTTTCTCTGAGATCTTCGGTTTCCTTCCATACTCCAAAGACGTACTGTACAGCTTTGTAGGTTAATTGGCTTGCTATAAAATGTAAAAATTGTCCCTGGAGTATGTAGGTAGTGTTAATGTGCAGGAATCGCTGGTCGGATCAGACTCGGTGGCCAAAGGGCCTGCTTCCACTCTGTACTCTGAACAAAAAAATAATAATTGAAGTGTGAAAATGCACACTTTCAGATTCAGAGACAGTTTCTTCCCAGCTGTTATCAGGCAACTGAACCATCCTATTGTGACCAGAGAGCAGTGCTGAACTGTATCTCTAAATCTAAAATCTAAACTGCTATCTACCTCATTGGTGACCCTCGAACTATCTTTGATCGTACGTTACTGGTTTAAACGTTATTTCCTTATCGTAAGCTGTGAATGGCTTGGTTGTAATCATATATTGTCTTTCTGCTGACTGGTTGGCTTGCACAAAAGGACACAAAGTGCTGGAGTAACTCAGCAAGTCAAGCAGCATCTCTGGAGAACATGGTTAGATGATGTTCCAGGTTGGAATACTCCTTCAGCCTTCCTGCCACCTATTGGCAGGCTTCTGGCAAGATCAAGGATGTTAAGGAGGGACAAAAGATTTCTTGACCCGATCACCATTCATTGACTCCTGTTGCAGAAGGAGGCCATTGGCTCGTGGATGGTCATTGTCTCCGTTCATTGATCTGGAAAGCCAACAGCAGATATTCAGCCACCTGTGAGGAGCAGCTACAGTTAAAGAAGGGAATACTGAGCTCCTTCAAGCACTTCGATTGCAGTTAGACACAAAAAGCTGGAGTAACTCAACGGGTCAGGCAGCATCTCTCGAGAAAAGGAAAATGCGATGTTCCGGGTCGAGACCCTTCTGAAGTCGGGTTCGAAACTGGGTCTGAGGAAGGGTCTCGACATGAAACGTCTCCTATTCCTTTTCTCGATGAATGCTGCCCGTCCCGCTGAGTTACTACAGCTTTTTACGTCTATCTTCAGTTTAAACCAGCATTTGCAGTTCCTTCCTACCCTTAGATCGGAGATTACAGATTCAGCAGAAAATAATAATAGCATACAAAACCGTTTCTGGATAAAAAGCAATCTGGTTTCACTTCAAGATGGACGGAGTGAACCCATGAAAGGGTTAACATCACGCACCAGCTTGGAGTTTGAGTGACAGGTCAAGAGGAACGGAGTCTTTAAACTCTCTCTGTCATTAATTGATTGATGTCACTTGCAGACATGTGTCATATTTCGTTATGGTTGATCGACAGGCAAGCCTGGTGCTGGGGAACATGGCATGTAAAATTGATGATAATCTTGGAGAGGGAAGGAAGGAAATGGTAACATCTTGTGCTCATCTCTCCCCACAGAGGCTACAGTGGAGCTGCAGATGCACACTGCCAATCAAAGCAGCCTGCAGCTTTCTCCTGATAATGAAGAATGGACATGCAGTGGATGGCAGTGACGAGGAGAGGAAATAGAGCTGATGAGACGATTTGTCAGATAATAGAAGTTTTGTGTATGCTAATATATCTGCCTTAAGGACATAATTGCAGTTTGCCTAACTAAATCAGGTTAACCCATTAGTGGTTTGGCAGCAATCTGTATCCTACTATTGACAATAGGCTTTGTTCAACACAACTTCCACTTTCTGTCTCCCCCTTGCACTCCTTAATTCCTTCCTATGTTAAGTTTGGTTTTTTTTAAACTGAAATCTGAACTCTTCCCGATTACAATTTATTCTCTCCCAGCGCCCCACAATTCCGATGCTAATCCTGGGACCGCAGGATTTCAAAGCTCACCCTTGCTGCCAGCTGGTCCCTGCTTCCTCCTCCGCTGCCTCTTTCTCATCCTGCTTTTGTTCTGTGTTATAGTTTGGGCAGATTACACAGGGGTTCGTTCTGTCAATTCATTAATGAACAGCAATCTCGCAGCGACGGCCTGACTCTCAGTGGTTTGTTTCCTGCACCTCAGCTACTAACGCTCTTTGTTTCTGAATCCCGCTCCCGTTGCCCAGACACTTCGCTGTGGACTTCACTCACTGACGTGCTCCAGAGGTGAAACGGATCTCGGGTTAACAAGGAAAATCCTGCTTTGAAATTGAAGATGGGAGTTACCTTGACTGTCCTGGCCAATATTTACACCACCAGCAATATCACGGAGTTCCGTTTGATGTACGTTTTAGCGAAGTGGATGCAAATTTACTGCTTCATGCTATATTGCAACAGTGACCATTACAGTAGGCTCATTAAAGCAGGGTCCTGACCTGAAACGTCACCTCTCCATGTTCTGACCCGCTGAGTTAATCCAGTACTCTGCGTCCCATTGCCAATTGTACACTTTGAGATGTTTGAGGTTATGAAAGATTTGACATAGACACAAAAAGCTGGAGTAACTCAGCGGGTCAGGCAGCATCTCTGGAGAGAAGGAATGGGTGTGTTACGGGTCAAGACCCTTCTTCAGCTCTTCCAAGAAACCAAAAACATGAGTTTATGTATTAAGCCCGCCATAACTTTGGCTCATAAAAGGTGCTGAAAATGTAAAGTCACAACTGTTGAGCTTGTCCCATTCTGTAACGTTCCATCGCCTGCACATTTGGGAAGTGTTGGCGACTGGGGACAAATGAAGTGGGGCCAGGTTGTGACGCTTCCTGGTTCATGTGGACCTTGCACCGCAGGCCAGAGGTCATTGCCTTGGTTCAAGTCAACCGCTCCAATGGTAGAGCACCAGCAGCCATAAGCAGTCCAGCTTCCAGGCTGTGTGTGCCCTTGGTCCGATCTCATGCAGAACCACAAAGTGGTCAGAGCACGGGAATAAGTTGGAAATAGCCCTCTGTGTCCATGGTCACACTATGAAGACTAGTCCAGCTGATCACATCTCAAACACCCCACCCCCTCCCCCCCTCGCCTCCACTGGGGCCAACTATTCTCCCGTATCGATCGATATCTGGCACCTTTGGAAAGTTCCGGTTGAATCTGTTCCCACTGCTCCCTGACAGAACACTCTGTGTCTTGAAGAGCTTTCTCCCTGTGGCACGTTTTATTCTTTTGTCAGTCGTATGAAGGTTTCACCAAGACGAACTACCTCCCTCTGTGTACTGCCTAAATCCTTCATGACCTTATAAACGTCTACCAGGTCCCCTCCCATCCAGTGTTGCAAGAGAAACATGTCAACTTCCCCGGTCTTTCCACAGTAAAGCCCTTTATCCCTGGAATCATTCTAATCAATTTCTGTGGGACATAGTCTTGGAGAGACACCACACAGCAGTAGGCCCATTGCCCACTGAGCCTGTACCAACCATCAATCATATTACCTTAACTACCTTAACCCATTTAATTTTCCTAACATTCCCATCAAACTCTACCCCTGCTCCCCAAAGTCTACCACCCATCTACACACTCGGGGCAATTTACAGTGGCCAATTAATCTAGCTACTCGCATGTCTTTGGGATATGGGAGAAAATCGTGAGATCATGAGTAGAACGTGTGGAATCAACGCAGAAGCACCTGAGGTCAGGATTAAATGCACAGCTCACTGTAGCTATGAGGCAGCGCTTCTAGTGGCTCCAGTGTTACTGGAGGAAATAGATTGCTTTACTACCAGTTCACAAAATGTGGGTGAAAATTGAATAAACTGCTGATGCTGGAAATCAAAAATGAAATGGAAAATACTTTGCTGATCTGTGGCAATAGAAACAAAGCATTTATCATGCTTGGACAATAGACAATAGACAATAGACAATAGACAATAGACAATAGGTGCAGGAGGAGGCCATTCGGGCCTTCAAGCCAGCACCACCATTCAATGTGATCATGGCTGATCATTCTCAATCAGTACCCCGTTCCTGCCTTCTCCCCATACCCCCTGACTCTGCTATCCTTAAGAGCTCTATCTAGCTCTCTCTTGAAAGCATTCAAAGAATTGGCCTCCACTGCCTTCTGAGGCAGAGAATTCCACAGATTTACAACTCTCTGACTGAAAAAGTTTGTCTTCATCTCCGTTCTAAATGGCCTACCCCTTATTCTTAAACTGTGGCCCCTGGTTCTGGACTCCCCCAACATTGGGAACATGTTTCCTGCCTCTAACGTGTCCAACCCCTTAATAATCTTAATATGTTTCGATAAGATCCCCTCTCATCCTTCTAAATTCCAGTGTATACAAGCCTAGTCGCTCCAGTCTTTCAACATATGACAGTCCCGCCATTCCGGGAATTAACCTAGTAAACCTACGCTGCACGCCCTCAATAGCAAGGAGGCCAATTTTTTTTAGGAGAAATCCAGAGTCATTTTCACAACTCTAAGCCAAAGTGGGCAATGATCTGGGAGGGTCAAAGTGGGCAATGACCAGGCACACTGTTTCATTCTCCTAGGTCTTCACTCATAGATCATCAACAGGCTGACTTTGGTTCTCCAAACGTGCAGTGGCGGCACGGTGGCGCAACGATAGTTGCTGCTTTACAGAGAATGCAGCGCCGGAGACTCAGGATCGATCCTGACTGCGGGTGCTGTACTGTAAGGAGTTTGTACGTTCTCCCCGTGACCTGCGTGGGTTTTCTCCGAGATCTTCGGTTTCCTCCCACACTCCAAAGACGTACAGGTATGTAGGTTAATTGACTGGGTAAATGTAAAAATTGTCCCTAGTGTGTGTAGGATAGTGTTAATGTGCGGGGATCGCTGGGCGGGCGGACTTGGTGGGCCGAAAAGGCCTGTTTCCGCGCTGTATCTGAAATATAAAAATATATATATATGATGAGCAGTGCAAAATATGTGTAATTTATCTTGTTCATAAACCAATGGTTAGTGGACATTGATCATGACCATTGATTTTCCCATTCTCTAAATTTGGACCGATGCAAATAGTTGGAGTAATCCAACTTGGATCTGAAGAAGGGTCCCAACCCAAAACGTCACCTCTCCATGTTCACCAGTGATGCTGCCTGAGCCGCTGAGGTACTCCAGCACTTTGTGTCCATCCTCACACTGCCTGAACTGCTGAATTACTCCAGCACTTTGCTTCTTTCCTTGGAACAATCCAAGTGCTAAATCAAAAACCTGTGACTGCCGTTTAGATGAGGGGGCAACACACAAAAGAATAATGTCAAGTTTACAGGTTTGAATGCAGAGTAAAGAACTGCAGATGCTGGAAATCTGAAATGCAGCAGAAAATGCTGGAAACAGTCAGTAAGCCACTCTCACCCTAATGTCTGGACAAGGGTCAACAGGGTCAAGGGTCAACAAGGGTCACTCTCACCCTAATGTCTGGACAAGGGTCTCGACCCAAAATGTCACCTAATCCTTTTCTCCAGAGATGCTGCCTGACCCGCTAAGTTACTCCAGCACTTAAAACCAGCATCTGCAGTTCCGCTCATAGATCATAAGATCATTATCATGAAATAACTGCTAGCATTCTATTTGCTTTCTTTACAACCGACTCGACTTGCAGGTTAACCTTTTGGGAATCCTGTGTCAGCAGGTAAATCTAGGTAAACAACATCCACTGACTCACAATTGTACACAATCTCTCTACACAATACTAATTGCTATTGTAATTTCATAAATCTATAACTACATACCTACTGTATGTATATTATTATCAGTCATTCTGCAGGTTTAAAGTAGATATAAGGTCATATACAACAATCACAAATATAGATATCAAGGAAAACAATTAAGATCATCTATATATTAAAATTAATTTCAGTCTTGCATTTCAATTTTGAAATTAACCCTTTGTGGATCTCAGTGATGCCAGCTCATTGATGATCGGACTTATCATCAGCGGAGCCGGCCGTCTTCGGAGGCTGCGGGAGCGGCTGCGACGCGACGCGCCTTGGGCTTGGCCCGCTGTGGACCGTCCGGCGCGGCCTGCAACCACAACAACCTGACTGCGGGCGAGGACAGCAGGAGAAGGGAAAGACATTGTGGCCTTCCATCACAGTGAGGAGAGAGAGGACTGGAGGAGACTCACTGTGATGGATGTTTCTTTGATGGATGTTTCTTTTTTTGTGTGTTTTTGGGGTTGGGTAATTTGAATGCCTATTTAATGCTTTTATTGTTGGACTGTGTTTTGGGAGTTTTTTGGGGTTGTGTAATTTTAATGCTTATTTAATGCTTTTATTGTTGGACTGTGGGTGACTGAATTTCGTCCAATATTGGATGACAAATAAAGCTATCTTGAATCTTGAATCTTGAATTCAGCGTGTATGGTCTTGATTGGGAATGTCTGTTCCTAGTTGACTTTGAGCAGTTGTGGATTTAAGGGTTTTCTGTCAGACACGTGGACGTAGTTTATTTGATCCTTTCCTTTATCATTATCCCCTCTACTCTTGCCCCTGTTTGTAACTTCCAACATCTCTGGGGTGGGAAACACAAAGCTGCGTTGAACATGAAGGCCAACATTTTAACACTGCCACGCTTTAATCCTCTTTCAGGTCTGGAGATTTTCAGGTCTCCAGGATCAATCGACCTTCCAGACTCCAACGGACCGGACTCCCTGGATCTATCGTGACCTAACAAGACACAAACCCAGTCTGAAGAAGTGTCTCGACCTGAAACATTCCTTTTCTCCAGAGATGCTGTCTGACCTGCTGAGTTACTCCAGCTTTTTGTGTCCATCTTCGGTTTAAACCAGCATCTGCAGTTCCTTCCCACACATTTTGTCTGCTCCACTGCAAAATCTCCTCAAGGTTTGCCTACTTTGAAGAAGTCCTCCTCCTCTCTCCGACGAGAGTTCCGTAATGAGTCTGAAGAAGGGTCTCGCTCCGAAACATCACCCATACCTTCTCTCCAGAGATGCTGCCTGTCCCACTGAGTTACTCCAGCTTTTTTTTGCCTCATTGTTTTCCGTGATATCTATATTTGTGATTGTTGTATATAATCTTATATCTACTTTAAACTTGCAGAATGACTGATAATAATATACATACAGAAGGTATGTAGTTATAGATTTATGAAGTTACAATAGCAATTAGTATTGTGTAGAGAGTTTGTGTACAAATGTGAGTCAGTGGCTACCAGCCTTTTGAAGTCACCACTCAGTGTAAGCAGCTTCAATAGACAATGGACAATAGGTGCAGGAGGAGGCCATTCGGCCCTTCGAGCCAGCACCGCCATTCAATGTGTTCATGGCTGATCATTCTCAATCAGTACCCCGTCTTTGCCTTCTCCCCATACCCCCTGACTCCACTATCCTTAAGAGCTCTATCTAGCTCTCTCTTGAATGCATTCAGAGAATTGGCCTCCACTGCCTTCTGAGGCAGAGAATTCCACAGATTCACAACTCTCTGACTGAATTTTTTTTTCCTCATCTCAGTTCTAAATGGCCTACCCCTCATAAACTGTGGCCCCTTGTTCTGGACTCCCCCAACATTGGGAACATGTTTCCTGCCTCTAACATGTCCAACCCCTTAATAATCCTATAGGCTTCTTCCCCGCTGTTATCAGGAGCAGTCCACCCATAAGCTCAGCATGGTGCCGATCTCCCAACCTACCTCATTGTGGACCTTGTAACGCTATATTCTGCACTCGAGTACATTTCTCTTTGCACTACCTGTTGTACTTGTGTATGGCTTGATGGCATTCATGTACACGTGATGTAACTGGATGACACGCAAACAACATGCTTCAGTGTATCTTGGCATACGTGATACTAATAAAGCAATCCCAGTGGGGTCCACAGAGGTCCTTGGCAGCTCAGTGAACCTCACCATGTGTTAGCACTGGTAATGGAGATGGCCACTCGACCTTTCAGAGGGAAAACGGATCAACATTTGCAGCAGTGACTTCGGTTTACAGAGAGTGAGCAGAAGAATGGCCAGCCTTGGATCTGTCCAGCACAGGTGTTTCGTGGCCTGTCTCTGTGCCACAGATCTCGAGGAATCAGTGCCAGTGAACAGAGGGACAGGACGAAGGTGGGAACCCAGGCTGAATGACTCTCCATGTGTGAGTTGGCATCATGGCAGCTCCATATGTTGATGTCACCAAACAATCGACACGGCTGCAATGAAGAGTTTTCCTCCATACATTTCAGGTGTTTCTGAACACGAGCCAGCCGGCTGTGACCGCCCACAGGCCACACGACATTCCTCAGTTTGAAACATGAAGTTTCCCAATGCAAAATCGCAGAAAAGGGAAAGAGAAGATTTCCTTGTGATTGGGATGGTGCAGAGGCAGATTTACTGAGTTTAAACAATGCCAGATGTGTCATAGAATAAAAGATAGACTCAACATGCTGGAGTAACTCAGTGGGGTCAGGCAGCATCTCTGGAGAAAAGGAATAGGTGATGTTTCTGGCCGGAACCCTTCTTCAAACTGTTCTTTTCTAGAGCAGTTGTTTGGGCAACCTGTTTGAGGAGCTCCTGTCAGCACCCGGCCATGCTAGGTGTGTTCGAGCATTGTTGGCCCCCAGTGTGTTCGAGCATTGGCCCCAGTGCTGGTGATCTGTTGCTTGGTCCATGCGGGCGGACTGAAGGAAGGGTGAGCTGATACCCATTGGCCCCCAGCGTTGGTGGGCAGTATTGCTTGGTCCATGTGGGGTGTTGAGGAGTGACCAGGCTGAATGAAGGGCAGTCCATACTCTCTCCCATGTAACGCAGCCAGACTCAGAGTCAGGAGTTAGTTAAGTGACTCGAAGCGGAGTGTGTAAATACTTTCTCATCCGCGATGCGTTCATTGTATTTATGTTTTTGTTTTTTTTCAAGTCTCCGCTCATAGCAGGGAATGAAAAGCTCTGCAGGGAGCCAGGATAGCATGACACCTCTGGCTGGGAAGTGACAGGGGTGATTATACATTCCAGACTGCTGATTATCATCGCGCTTTGTAATACAATACAGCCATTATCATAAAAAATGGATGAAAGAAACACCCAAACCCATCTCCTGTTGATACCTCAATGGCCCTGCCTGTTTGGTGTCATAACAGCAGCTATTTTACCCATTGTTCCTCCCCAGGCAACAGCACATCAACGAATGGGAAGGCCAATCATAGGCCTGGTGTGCCAAATGGGGAAGAAACCCTCTGCATTGCTCTGTTCGAGACGTCCTGTTGTGCGTCTGGGGTGGGAGGGGACCTGTCGTGTGTCATGGTCACAGGTTGGATCCCAGCACCAGAGTTCCCAGCTCGCAGATTTATCCCAACTTTTCAGATCCACACCGGCCTTGTTGGTTCAACTGTTAGAACTTGCTGCCAATTGACCCAAGACTGGGTGTTGGACACATGAGCGGGCAGCTGCTGGTCCATTGGGAGCTGGTGGAGGCGTGGAGTTGGGTGCTGCCAGAAGGAAAGGTTCTTCCACCTCCTTTTCAAGGCGCCCAAAGTACTTCACAGTCAAAGAAATACGTTTCCAATGCACACGCCCTCTGGTCTCTTTGATGGGATGTTGAGAGGGGAGAGCTTTTCCAATGTCCACAATGGCGATGGATGGATGCCGTGTCCTACGTTAGCGAGCGGTATGAGTAATCAAACACTTGCTGCCATCACTCCTGCGCTAAGTCCATCCTCACGGTAAAACTGAAGATAATTGAATGACTGTAGGAAGTTAAGGCTAACCATCAAATATGAGCAGGGGGAGGAAACAATTTAGTTCCACTCCAGGCACTGGTGGCTGTAAGGTAGAGAATGGAGGGGAAGGTTTCGAGAGATAGGGGCCAAACTCAGGGAAATGGGACCAGCTTAGATGAGGCTTCATGGTCAATAAGGATGAGTTGGCCTGGTTCTGAGCTGTGAGACTGTGACTGTGACCCAAAGCAAAGGGAAAGGACAGGGCTTCTCGTTCTTCAGTCTGAAAAAGGGTCTTGACCTGTTCCTTCTGTCCAGAGATGCTGCCTGTCTCGCTGAGTTACTCCAGTATTGTGTGCCCTGTTTACATGTATTATCCCCACAGCCACCAGACACCATTATTCATAAGAACACGGCTTCCAGTTTCACAACAGAAGGTAACCAGACAGGAATGGCGTGTAAGAGGCTTTTAGTTCGGCACATGGAAGTGTAGGGAATAGGGATATGGATCATGTGCAGGCCGATGAGATCAATTTAACGGCATCATGTTGGGCCCAAACATTCCTGTGCTGTGCTAATCCATGTTCTCTGTTCTCGGTCAGTTACAAGAGTTGCTTTGTAAATTGACAAGCAATTACTTCTCCTGTAAAGATGCTCTGTTAAACAATGGAACAGCCACCGATACCTCAACCCCAACAAAACCATCCATCGGTCATGGCCCAGTCACAATTCTGTACCATGATAAACAAACTGGGGAGGTCATAAATAAATATTCATGTTAACGGCCCTCATCAACACCATTCGTTCCATTTTTATGGAGGTACGGTTACCATTTGGGGCACTTAATGTATTTTGCAACTTACAGCATCAGTAAAAAGATAACCCTGTCATAACTAGGGAACAACCTGACTCCCCCAACTCTCAGTCTGAAACATAGAAACATAGAAACATAGAAAATAGGTGCAGGAGTAGGCCATTCGGCCCTTCGAGACTGCACCGCCATTCAATATGACCATGGCTGATCATTCAGCTCAGTAGCCTGTACCTGCCTTCTCTCCATACCCCCTGATCCCTTTAGCAAAAAGGGCCACATCTAACTCCCTCTTAAATATAGCCAATGAACTGGCCTCAACTACCTTCTGTGGCAGAGAATTCCACAGACTCACCACTCTGTGTGAAGAAATGTTTTCTCATCTCGGCCCTAAAAGACCTCCCCCTTATCCTTAAGCTGTGACCCCTGGTTCTGGACTCCCCCAACATCGGGAACAATCTTCCCGCATCTAGCCTCTCCAACCCCTTAAGAATTTTATATGTTTCTATAAGATCCCCCCTCAGTCTTCTAAATTCCAGCGAGTACAAGCCCAGTCTATCCAGTCTTTCCTCATATGTAAGTCCCGCCATCCCAGGGATCAATCTGGTGAACCTTCTCTGTACTCCCTCTAAGGCAAGAACGTCTTTCCTCAGGTTAGGAGACCAAAACTGCACACAATACTCCAGGTGCGGTCTCACCAAGGCCCTGTACAACTGCAGCAGAACCTCCCTGCTCCTAAACTCAAATCCTCTTGCTATGAATGCCAACATACCATTCGCTTTCTTCACTGCCTGCTGCACCTGCATGCTTGCTTTCAATGACTGGTGCACCATGACACCCAGGTCACGTTGCATCTCCCCTTCTCCCAATCGGTCACCATTCAGGTAATACTCTGCTTTCCTGTTCTTGCCGCCAAAGTGGATAACCTCACATTTATCCACATTATTTTGCATCTGCCATGCATTTGCCCACTCGCCTAATCTATCCAAGTCACTCTGCAGCCTCCTAGCATCCTCCTCGCAGCTAACACTGCCACCCAGCTTCGTGTCATCCGCAAACTTAGAGATGTTGCATTCAATTCCCTCGTCCAAATCATTAATATACACTGTAAATAACTGGGGTCCCAGCACTGAGCCTTGCGGTACCCCACTAGTCACTGCCTGCCATTCCGAAAAGGACCCGTTTATTCCTACTCTTTGCTTCCTGTCCGCCAACCAATTTTCTATCCACCTCAACACTGAACCCTCAATACCGTATGCTTTAAGCTTGTACACCAATCTCCTATGTGGGACCTTGTCGAAGGCCTTCTGAAAGTCCAGATATAACACATCGACTGGTTCTCCCTTATCTACTCTACTAGTTACATCCTCGAAAAATTCTATAAGATTCGTCAGACATGATTTGCCTTTGGTAAATCCATGCTGACTTTGTCCGATGATTTCACCACTTTCCAAATGTAATGCTATCACATCTTTAATAACTGACTCTAGCATTTTCCCCATTACCGATGTTAGGCTAACTGGTCTATAATTCCCCGTTTTCTCTCTCCCTCCCTTTTTAAAAAGTGGGGTTACATTAGCTACCCTCCAGTCCTCAGGAACTACTCCAGAATCTAAAGAGTTTTGAAAAATTATCACTAATGCATCCACTATTTCTGAGGCTACTTCCTTAAGCACTCTGGGATGCAGCCTATCTGGCCCTGGGGATTTATCTGCCTTTAATCCATTTAATTTACCTAACACCACTTCCCGACTAACCTGGATTTCCCTCAGTTCCTCCATCTCATTAGACCCCCGGTCCCCCGCTATTTCCGGCAGACGGTTTATGTCTTCCTTAGTGAAGACAGAACCAAAGTATTTGTTCAATTGGTCTGCCATCTCCTTGTTCCCTATGATCAATTCACCTGTTTCCGACTGCAAGGGACCTACATTTGCCTTAACTAATCTTTTTCTCTTGACATATCTATAAAAGCTTTTGCAGTCTGTTTTTATGTTCCTTGCCAGTTTTCCCTCATAATCTATTTTCCCTTTCCTAATTAAGCCCTTTGTCCTCCTCTGCTGGACTGAATTTCTCCCAGTCCTCTGGTATGCTACTTTTTCTGGCTAATCTGTATGCTTCATCTTTTGTTTTAATACTATCCTTGATTTCCCTTGTTAGCCACGGATGCACTACCTTTCCTGGTTTGTTCTTTTGCCAAACTGGGATGAACACTTGTTGTAGTTCATCCATGCGACCTTTAAATGCCTTCCATTGCATGTCCACCGTCAACCCTTTCAGCATCAATCGCCAGTCTATCTTGGACAATTCACGCCTCATACCCTCAAAGTTACCTTTCTTTAAGTTCAGAACACTTGTTTCTGTATCGACTTTGTCACTCTCCATCCTAATGAAGAACTCTACCATATTATGATCACTCTTGCCCAAGGGGCCTCGCACAACAAGACTGCTAACTAACCCTTCCTCATTACTCAATACCCAGTCTAGAATGGCCTGTTCTCTCGTTGGTTCCTCGACATGTTGGTTTAGAAAACCATCTCTCAAACATTCCAAGAAATCCTCTTCCTCAGCACCCCTGCCAGTTTGGTTCACCCAATCTATATGTAGATTGAAGTCACCCATTATAACTGCTGCGCCTTTAGCGCATGCATTTCTAATTTCCTGCTTGATGCCATCCCCAACCTCCCTACTGCTGTTAGGTGGCCTGTACACAACTCCCACTAGCGTTTTCTGCCCCTTAGTGTTTCGTAGCTCTACCCATATCGATTCCACTTCCTCCAAGCTAATGTCCTTCCTTTCCACTGCTTTAATCTCCTCTCTAACCAGTAATGCTACCCCACCTCCTTTTCCTTTCTGTCTATCCAGCCTGAATATAGAATATCCCTGGATGTTGAGCTCCCAGCCTTGGTCACCCTGGAGCCATGTCTCCGTAATCCCAACTATATCATAATCATTAATAACTATCTCCACATTTAATTCATCCACCTTATTACGTATACTCCTTGCATTGAGACACAAAGCCTTCAGGCTTGTTTTTACAACTCTCTTACCCCTTGTTCGATTATGTTGAAAAGTGGCCCTTTTTGATTTTTGCCCTGGATTTGTCTGCCTGCCACTTTTACTTTTCACCTTGCTACCTGTTGCTTCTACCCTCATTTTACACCCCTCTGTCTCTCTGCTCCAGCTCCCATCCCCCTGCCACATTAGTTTAAATCCTCCCCGACAGCACTAGCAAACACTCCCCCTAGGACATTGGTTCCATTCCAGCTCAGGTGCAGACCGTCCTGTTTGTACTGGTCCCACCTCTCCCAGAACTGGTTCCAATGTCCTAAAAATTTGAATCCCTCCCCCTTGCACCATTTTTCAAGCCACGTATTCATATGAATTATCCTCCTATTCCTACTCTGACTAGCACGTGGCACTGGTAGTAATCCAGAGATTATTACCTTTGAGGTCCTACTTTTTAGTTTATCTCCTAGCTCTCTAAATTCACCTTGTAGGACCTCATCCCATTTTTTACCTAAATCGTTGGTGCCAACGTGCACCACGACAACTGGCTGCTCACCCTCCCCCTTCAGAATGTCCTGCAGCCGCTCAGAGATATCCCTGACCCTTGCACCAGGGAGGCAACATACCATCCTGGAGTCTCGTTTGCGGCCGCAGAAACGCCTATCTATTCCCCTTACAATTGAATCCCCTATCACTATAGCCCTTCCACTCTTTTTCCTCCCCTCTTTTGCCGCAGAGCCACCCACGGTGCCATGAACTTGGCTGCTGCTGCCTTCCCCTGATGAGCCATCTCCCCCAACAGTATCCAAAATGGCATATCTGTTTAGGAGGGAGATGACCGCAGGGAACTCCTGCATTACCTGCCTACTGCTACGCTGGCTAGTGGCCACCCGTTTCCTTTCTGTCCACTTATCTTTTACTTGTGGTGTGGCCAACTCGCTATATGTGCTATCCACGACCTTCTCAGCATCGTGGATGCTCCAGAATGAGTCCAACCGCAGCTCCAACCGTTCAATGCGGTTTGCCAGGAGCTGCAGCTGGACACACTTCCTGCACACGTAGTCATGAAGAAGGGTCTCGACCCGGAACGTCACCCATTCCTTCTCTCCAGAGATGCTGCCTGTCCTGCTGGGTTACTGCAGCTTTTTGTGTCTATCTTCGGTTTAAACCAGCATCTGCAGTTCCTCCTTAAACATCTGCAGTTCCTTCCTGCACAACAGCCTATATTGACTTGACAAAACTGAGCCATTAGCCAGGAAGATAAGAAAGTGGTAACTAGATCTGTAATCTGATAAAGGGTCTCTGCCCGAAATGTCACCCATTCTTCCTGTCCAGAGTGTCCCGCTGAGTTACTCCAGCATTTTGTGTCTGTAGCAGGTTTGAAACCTTCTCTTTCTTGAAGAGTTGATGCAACATGAAGACTTTCAGAGTTACCCAGAATTGGAGAAAAGGCTCTTCACTGCACCTGGGTCCTGCTGCTATTTAGACTCTGCAAGACCCTCCTCACACACTACTTCATGTTGGCCTAGTTTCAGATCTTGCTGTTAATTCGAACTTACATACTATGGTCACTATGTTCTCATTAAATCCATACTCTCCTTCCCAAACTCTCCGTGAGGTAATTGGTGTAGCACAATAAAAATACTCTGGATAAAGAAATGTGTGAGCATAATCGGGAAGAAATAAGACACGCTTTTAGCCAAGTGCAGTGTGAATGGAAGCTGTGGTGTTGGATCAGGAGGGGAATCCGGGATCAATTACTGAGAATAGGTGGAATGGATAACATCGGGGGTTAACAGGGAATAGGTGGAATGGATAACATCGGGGGTTAACAGGGAATAGCCTCGCTGGAGGTATAGAGTGACAACAGGTAACAATACATAAGCAACTACAAGGAATTGAGGAACAAATGGGAAGAAGATATATTGTTGGAGAAAGTAGATTCACTGGTTTAGATTTAAAAAGTTTACAGAAGCATTAAATTACAATTAAAACACAAAGTACTTGTGGTATAAGCACTCAACCAAGAAAACCGAGCCCAAAGCCAAAGCACTATCTAAACTGATTATACCAACTTATGCTGAGGACAATAACTAACTCCATATTAGACAAGGTTAGGATTATCAAGGCTTTAAGGTAGCTCTGAGGTAAATGCTTTCAACATCTTCCAGGCACAACTTCAATGCCTAACCAATATTTTATGCTCAATCTGGATCCAATGATACAGAGCAACATCGAATTCCACGTTTGATAAGGGATAAGCCACTACACATTTGGTAGCAGCTTGGTGGAAGGTGCAAATACTTGGCCATGTAGAGTTTGTCGAGAAGGCTTGCAACTGAGGAGGCATTGGGCCAGGGCTGATCCCTGTAATCGTGCAAATACGAAGAATGCAATGGCTTTCTATCCTGTTGACTCAGGATAGAAAATAACTTCTGAGGTTCAGTCCAATTGTCAATGTGGGTAGCTCAGGAATGGCACAATAGGTGGAATGGCAACATGAGCATTTATTACTGATCATTACTAATGCTACAGCAATTTTAAGGGTTGCCAGGTTGTGTAGCACAACAATCTGTGGGTGGTAATGGGAAAGAACATTAATTAATAGATAGGCTGCCAAGGAATGTGCAGCCAGGCTGGAGGCATTAAGGAACAAAGAGTTGGCTACACAACACCTCAGACTACAGGAGGATAAAGGCTGTATCTGGCACTCAAAGAAAACATGAGCAGGTTTTGATGTGTCAGGGGTTATGGGGAGAAGGCAGGAGAATGGGGTTAGGCGGGAGAGAGAGATCAGCCATGATTGAATAGCAGAGTAGACTTGATGGGCCGAATGGCCTAATTCTACTATTCCTGCACAGCCATTGTTGAGGAGGAGAGGGAATGTCACCTTCATGTGACGCATTATGTGAAGCCTATACATTGTGGCCATCAGTGGGAGGTCATGGCATGCCATCAGCTAAATGTGATTAACACAAGAAGATGCAGTGTGCTGGACCCCTCAGGGATTTTCATCTCATGTGACTTGTTACTCCCTACTCCATGGGAGTACTGTTGCTGTTACTCTCCACTCCATGGGAGTACTGTTGCTGTTACTCTCCACTCCGTGGAAGTATTGTTGCTGTTACTCTCCACTCCATGGGAGCACTGTTCCTCTGGTGCTGTCACTCCCTATTCCTGTTCCATGAGTATACTATTGCTGTTAGTCCTTATTCCGTGGGAGTACTGTTGCTGTTACTCACAACTCCATGAGAGTACTGTTGCTGTTACTCACAACTCCATGAGAGTACTGTTGCTGTTACTCACAACTCCATGAGAGTACTGTTGCTGTTACTCACAACTCCGTGGAAGTACTGTTGCTGTTACTCACAACTCCATAGGGGTACTGTTGCTGTTGCTCCTTACTCCATGGGAGTACTGTTGCTGTTACTCCCTACTCCATGGGAGTACTGTTGCTGTTGCTCCTTACTCCATGGGAGTACTGTTGATGTTATTCCCTACTCCATGGGAGTACTGTTGCTGTTACTCCCTACTCCATGGGAGTACTGTTGCTGTTACTCCCTACTCCATGGGAGTACTGTTGCTGTTACTCCCTACTCCGTGGGAGTACTGTTGCTGTTACTCCCAACTCCATGGGAGTACTGTTGCTGTTACTCCCTACTCGATGGGAGTACTGTTGCTGTTACTCCCTACTCTGTGGGAGTACTGTTGCTGTTACTCCCTACTCTGTGGGTGCATTGTCCAACACCGAATGTATGTCCTGCAGATGAAACATTAAAATCAACCTCAATTTCACTCGGAGTTTCCTGACATGATTTCCTGATTTTGTAGTCCATGATTTGTTTAACTATTTCTCAATGCAGGGTGGGGGGGGGGGGGTCTGAAGATGGCACGTTATGGAGATCAGCTAAGCCTGCAAAGGGCTTAGGGTGCGAGCTCTCGACTCCAAAGCCGGGCAGGAGGCAGAGCAGACGAGTGCTTGCAAGTAATTTTGAACAGATGAAAGAAAGGAGAGTCACATCATTTGGAGCAAGAGTCAAAAGGAAGCAAGTTCTGCCATCTGTGAGCAATGAAACAAGAACATTTCTGCTGAAAGCATTTCACCATTTCTGAATATATTTTGTGTGAAATAAAGTGTCCTTTGTGCTGGCGGAAGGTGCCGTGACTGTCATTTGTGGATAGAGGAGCGAAATGAAGGATAATTTCAATATTTCACCTACAGGACAAACATTATCAGGGAATCAAGAAGTAAATTAAGACCCAGAAATAGATTCCCCACTGCCTCCCTCCACACGCGGCATGCTGCAGGGAATTGAGAGATCCTCTCTCCTCATTACACCAGGAAAATAGCAGAGAATTTCATTAACTTGGCTAAAGATACACTTTATGAGGAAGGTATGTATAAATTTAATGACAGCAGGAGGCAATTTAATCAGACTGTGAGTCAGATCCAACACTTTGTGTGAACATTATTAATTTCATACCTCCTCTTAACAATATCTCATGCTCTAGCACACGAGACACTGGCCACTTGAGTATAAGAGGAGATGTATTAGGTTTCAATAGTTATCAGCAAATAATCACTGATTAATAGCTCATTCAATTCTAAACCATGAATCCATGTCTGTGAAGATGATGCCCGACAACTTCCAACGCACCTGCACGAGAGAGGCAGGTGGGCGTCACAGCGGGGTGAGAACACCCTGCCCTCACGGGTTGTCAGTTCTCACCGGCTCTGACCTCCCCACCATCGAAGGGAATTACCGGAGACGCTGCCTCAAAAGGCAGCCAGCATCATCGGAGACCCACACCACCCTGGCCACACTCTCACTGACCCACACCACCCTGGCCACACTCTCACTGACCCACACCACCCTGGCCACACTCTCACTGACCCACACCACCCTGGCCACACTCTCACTGACCCACACCACCCTGGCCACACTCTCACTGACCCACACCACCCTGGCCACACTCTCACTGACCCACACCACCCTGGCCACACACTCATCTCACCCCTGCCATCGGGAAGAAAGTACAGGAGCCTGAAAACTGTGAGGACCAGGTTTAGGAGCAACTTCTTCCCCACAGCCATCAGGCTATTATTAAACACTACAACCTCAAATAAGACTATTATTGTTATTATTGCACTATTATTGTTTGTTTGTGATTTATTTGTATATATGTGTGTGGTTTTTTTCTCATTTATTTTATTGTTTACAGTGTACTATGTTTACATATTGTGTCGTGGTGCAGCAACTAAGAATTTCACTGTTCTGTCTGGGACACATGACAATAAACATGCAGGTACAGCAGGCAGTGAAGAAAGCCAATGGAATGTTGGCCTTCATAACAAGAGGAGTTGAGTATAGGAGCAAAGAGGTCCATCTGCAGTTGTACAGGGCCCTAGTGAGACCACACCTGGAGTACTGTGTGCAGTTTTGGTCTCCAAATTTGAGGAAGGATATTCTTGCTATTGAGGGCATGCAGCGTAGGTTTACTATGTTAATTCCCGGAATGCAGGACTGTCGTATGTTGAAAGACTGGAGCGACTAGGCTTGTATACACTGGAATTTAGAAGGATGAGAGGAGATCTTATCGAAACGTATAAGATTATTAAGGGGTTGGACACGTTAGAGGCAGGAAACATGTTCCCAAGTTGGGGGAGTCCAGAACAAGGGGCCACAGTTTAAGAATAAGGGGTAGGCCATTTAGAACGGAGATGAGGAAAAACATTTTCAGTCAGAGAGTTGTGAATCTGTGGAATTCTCTGCCTCAGAAGGCAGTGGAGGCCAATTCTCTGAATGCATTCAAGGGAGAGCTAGATAGAGCTCTTAAGGATAGTGGAGTCAGTGGGTATGGGGAGAAGGCAGGAACGGGGTACTGATTGAGAATGATCAGCCATGATCACATTGAATGGCGGTGCTGGCTCGAAGGGCCGAATGGCCTCCTCCTGCACCTATTGTCTATTGTCTAAAACACTCTTGACTCTTGACTCTTGACCTCTCTCTGATGAAGGTTCTGCAACATCCTTTCTGGCAGCTCTCTCTCTGTGGTTCCTCCTGCCCTCCACTATCACCACGTTTTAACCCAGACTCACTACCACAGCCACTTCAAGTAACGCTTGCTTTCCCTGCCTCTCCATCCCTCCCCCATTCTAGTTCTCTGACCAGTTTGACTGTCTTTTTTCATTCACCGAGCGGCACGGTGGCGCAGCGGACTCGGTGGGCCGAAGGGCCTGTTTCCGTGCTGTATCTCTAAATCTAAAAATTACATTTCTATCTTTGTATGCTTCGTTGTCACCTTCCCCAGGCTAACAATAATCTATTCTACATTTCCCTTTACCTTTTCCCCTTTGATGTCTCGTTTTCACACCTTAACATTCTTTACCTCTGTGTCTCCCTCTCCCCTGACTCGACTTGAAATATCATCCATTCCTTCCATCCAGAGATGCTGCCTGTCCCGCTGAGTTACTCCAGCATTTTGTGCCTGTCTTCAGCCGTGGACGCCTTGTTGTAAATCATATTTGTGCCTCAGGTACAATTGATCATTTCCAGGCCTGTGGATGGGAGTGGGGATGAAGAGAGGCTTTGGAGGCTTTTGAATTTGGAAGGGTCAGAGAATCAGGCGGCAAGGTGGTGCAGCGGGTAGAGCTGCTGCCTCACAGCGCCGGAGACCCGGGTTCCATCCTGACTACGGGTGCTGTCTGTACGGAGTTTGTACGTTCTCCGCGTGACCTGCGTGGGTTTTCTCAGAGAACTTCGGTTTCCTCCCACACTCCAACGACATACACATTTGTAGGTTAATTGGCTTGGAATAAATGTAAAAATTGTCCCTAGTGTAGGATTGTCCCTAGTGTTACTGTGCGGGAATCGCTGGTCGGTGCAGAATCCATGGGCCGAAGGGCCTGTTTCTGTGCTGTATCTCTAAACTAAACGAAATTCCCGATTGGGGTAACACGGGAAGCGGGGTGAGGGGGGACAGAATGTGGGGAACAGGACTGAGGTCACTGATGGGTCAGAGTGGTGAGACGGACAGAGGGAGAGAGGGGGTGGAGAGGGAATAGTGTGATCGTGTCGGAGTGGGAGTAGAGTGACCAGAGTCTGCAGTGCGGTCGGACTGGGGGGAAGAGAGCGCAGAGTGTGAGACGGGGTCAGAGTGTGAGTAGGATCAGCTGTTTGTGCAGTGATGAGGAGACGGGAGAGGATGGGGTTTCAGGTACGGTGGAGGTGCTGGATCATGAGCAGAGTGTGGTGAGAGAGAATGGTGCCTTCTACGCCCGCACCTCCAGACTCAGGAACAGCTTCATCCCCAGGGCCATAGCTGCTATGAACCGGTCCTGCTGAGCCGGATGGCCACAACGCATAGATCAACTTGCACTTTACCCTGTCCAAAACTGTTACAACTGTTCGTTTCGTTGGGTTGCTGCTGTTTAAATTACCTAAATTATTGCATCGTATGGGAGGCGCGTTCCCAATCTCGTTGTACCCCTGGGTACAATGACAATAAAGATATATTGTATTGTATTGTATTGTATACAGTGCCATCTGTACTATTACAGATAGCTAAGGAATGGATCTGACATCATGGAGACACATGGAACTGCAGGTGGTGGCAACGTGAGCAAAGCACAAAGTGCTGGAGGAACTCAGTGGGTCAGGCAGCATCTGTGGAGAGAATGGGCAGACGATGTTTTGAGTCGAGATCCTTCTGATGAAAATAGAACATTTGCCCAGAGGACACGAAAAATATTCAAAAAAGCCGAACACTGTTTGAACAGAACTTCTTTCATTACCAACAGACAGTAGAACTTAAGATAGACACAAAAAGGTGGAGTAACTCAACGGGTCAGACAACATCTCTGGGGAGAAGGAATAGGTGACGTTTCGGATTGAGACCTTCTTCAGACTGAAGAAGTGTCTCAACCCGAAACGTCACCCATTTCTTTTCTCCAGAGATGCTGCCTGACCCGCTGAGTTATTCCAGCTTTTCCTGTCTATCTTTGGTTTAAACCAGCATCTGCAGTTCCTTCCTACACAAACAGTACAACTTACTCCTCTTTGACACCTGCTTCAAATGATGTGATTCTCATTTTATCAGAGTGAAGCATGGTCCCGACCCAAAACGTTGTCTGTTCAGTTCCCTCCAAGGATGCTGTGTGACCCACTGAGTCCCTCCAGCACTTTGTTTTTTTATCAGACATCATCATACTTGGAAGACCAAGCTGTCCAGGAATTGCCTTGGAATTGGCAAACTCTGAAGGAACGATAAGACAGTTGAACAGGTATGTGGATAGAAAGGATGTTGAGGGCTATGGGCTCACACAGGCAGGATCATCTCGGTCGATCAATATGGACGGGTTGAGGCAAAGGCCCGGTTTCCATGCACTGTGAATCGATGGTCCAATAACTCCAGGGTATCACAAAATGCTGGAGTAACTCAGCAGGTCAGGCAGCATCTCTGGAGATAGTCCTATAACTCCATGACTCAACAAAGGGAACCAGGTTTCAAAAGGGGGAATGAACAGAGAATACCATCACAATGCCTCTGAGTTAAACTAGGAACAATTTCTATCATGTTTCACTCTGAGTAAAATCAATATTCAACCACCTAGCAAGAAAAACAGTTATGCCATTGGATTTCTAGGACAAAAGGACACAGAGTGCTGGAGTAACTCAGTGGGTCAGGCAGCATCTGTGGAGAACATGGATAGGTGATGTTTCACAGAGTGCTGGAGTAACTCAGCGGGTCAGGCAGCATCTCCAGACAACATGGATAAGTGACGTTCAGTCTGAAGCAGGGTCTCAACCTAAAACATCACCTATCCTATCCATGTTCTCCAGAGATGCTGCCTGACCCGTTGAGTTACTCCAGCACTTTGTATCATTTTGCGTAAACCAGCATCTGCAGTTATTTGTTTCTGACTTTCTGGGCAATGGCAGATGTGACTGAGATTCCAGGCGAATGTTAAAGCCCATCACCCTTGGAAACAGACGGAGAGTGCATGGCTGTGTGTACAGTAGCTGCTACTCTGAGGAACCCTCCTCTCACCCACTCCCCTGCTCCTTTCCCACGGGCTGCAAACCTCCTCCTCTTCATCTTGCACCAAGCTTACGCCAACATTCATCACCAAGAGAAGGCACAATGTACGTTGGCGAACTGGGGTTAGACACATAATGCTGGAGGAACTCAGCGGGACAAGCAGCATCTCTGGAGAGGAGGAATGGGAGACATTTCTGGTCGAGACCCTTCTCCAGACACAGGGGGAACAGGGGTTTGGTGTTGAGAGAAACAGTTTGGATGGAGCATGGGTAGCGATGCATTGTGGAAGACTGGCTACAAGGACATTGCCAATGGTATAAATACTGGACAGCTGATGGACCTTGCCCACCAGCAGCAGTCCCCCTTGCTTGATCAGAGTTTGGTGAAGGTTTCCAACTCAGCAGGAAAGGTCATGTGCAGATCAGTTCAGTTTCAGTTTAGTTTATTGTCACGTTTATCGAGGTACAGTGAAAAGCTTTTGTTGCGTGTTAACCTGTCAGCACCACCAGAAAGGTGATACATGATTACAATCGAGCCATTCACAGTGGACAGATACAGGATAACGTTTAGTGCAAGGTAAAGCCAGTAAAGTCCGACCAAGGATGGCCCAAGGGCCTTCTTCAGACCCAAAACGTCATCCATTCCTTCCCTCCAAAGAAGATGCCTGTCCCACTGAGTTAATCCAGCATTTTGTGTCTATCTCTGGAGAACACGGATAGATGACATTTAGGGCCTTCTTCAGACTGATTGTAGGGTCCCGACCCGAAATGTCATCTATCCATGTTCCCCAGAGATGCTGCCTGACCCATTGAGTTACTTGGTAAGCCAGCACCTGCAGTTTCTTGTTTCTGCAGTTCCAGTTATCTTGGTGGGGTGGGTGGAGGGGGCTGGTTGGAAGATGGATATTAGCTGGGACAGCAAGGAGAACTCCCCCATTCTTCTCCATCTTCACGTCCGCTGAGGAAAGGTAAGGGTGCCCCAGTCAATGTCTCCCTGGAGAGGCAGCACCTCGAGCAACAGGCTCTCAGGGTTGTCAGCGCGGGAGCCTCAGACGAGGTTTGTGCTCTTACAGTTCAGTCCGGTTTGGTTTGTTGTCACCTGTACCGAGGTACAGTGAAAAGCTGCTTTTGTTGCGTGCTAACCAGCCAGCGGAAAGACAATATACGATTACAATCAAGCTATTCACAGTGTATAGATACATGATAAGGGAATAGGAAAATAACTGCAGATGCTGGTAAATGCTGGAGTAACTCAGCGGGTCAGGCAGCATCTCTGGAGAGAAGGAATGGGTGACGTTTCGGGTCGAGACCCTTCTTCAGACAGAATGACGTTTAGTACAAGGTAAAGCCAGCAAAGTCTAATCAAGGGTAGTCCAAGGGTCTTATCTCTTAACTCCAGACTGGCAGTGGGCCAGGAGATCTATCTCTGGGTGTAAGTGTCCCTCTGGTGTGTTGTGCTTCACTGTCCTGTGAAGCACAACACACGGGATCCCAGGTCCCACACGGGAGATTGGTGACTAAAATTAGAGCACATGGTATTGGGGTAGGGTGTTGACATGGATAGAGAATTGGTTGGCAGACAGGAAGCAAAGAGCAGGAGTAAACGGGTCCTTTTCAGAATGGCAGGCAGTGGAGAGTGGAGTGCCGCAAGGCTCGGTGTTGGGGCCGCAACTGTTTACCATATATATTAATGATTTGGAAGAGGGAATTAGAAGCAACACTAGCAAGTTTGCGGATGACACAAAGCTGGGTGGCAGTGTAAACTGTGAAGAGGATGTTAGGAGGTTGCAGGATGACCTGGACAGGTTGAGTGAGTGGGCAGATGCGTGGCAGATGCAGCATAATATAGATAAATGTGAGGTTATCCACTTTGGCGGCAAAAACAAGGAGGCAGATTATTATCTCAATGGCATTAGATTAGGTAAGGGGGAGGTGCAGCGAGACCTGGGTGTCCTTGTACACCAGTCACTGAAAGTTGGCGTGCAGGTACAGCAGGCAGTGAAGAAAGCTAATGGAATGTTAGCCTTCATAGCAAGAGGGTTTCAGTATAGGAATAAAGAGGTTCTTCTGCAGTTGTAAAGGGCCCTGATAAGACCACATCTGGAGTATTGTGTACAGTTTTGGTCTCCTAATTTGAGGAAGGACATCCTTGTAATTGAGGCTGTGCAGCGTAGGTTCACGAGATTGATCCCTGGGATGGCGGGACTGTCATATGTGGAATGATTGAAAAGACTAGGCTTGTATTCACTGGAGTTTAGAAGGATGAGAGGGGATCTTATAGAGACATACAAAATTATAAAAGGACTGGACAAGATAGATGCAGGAAAAATGTTCCCAGTGTTGGGCGAGTCCAGAACCAAGGGCTACAGTCTTAGAATTAAGGGGAGGCCATTTAAAACTGAGGTGAGAAGGAAGTTTTTCACCCAGAGAGTTGTGAATGTGTGGAATTCTCTGCCACAGAGGGCAGTGGAGGCCAAATCACTGGATGAATTTAAGAGCGAGTTAGATAGAGCTCTAGGGGCTAGTGGAATCAAGGGATATGGGGAGAAGGCAAGGCATGGGTTATTGATTGGGGATGATCAGCCATGATCACAATGAATGGCGGTGCCGGCTGGAAGGGCTGAATGGCCTCCTCCTGCACCCTATTTTCTATGTTTCTATGTTTCTATGTCCTCCCTTTTAACATCAAACTGTTGCTTCAGGAAAGAAACTTGAGAATTGAGTGAAAAGGCTTAGCAATGTTTCTGTCGCAAACATTATTTTTATAAGTATTTCGAAGAAATGCCTAACCCAGGCGTAATGCGGTGAAATTGTATGGCAAACGTGCAAGTAACATATGGAATGTGCTGGGTATGCATCCAAATAGTTTTTGTATCAAATCTGGTGCCTTTGTGAAACATACATGAATCAAGTGCTTTAACTTATTCATCGTAAAATGCACACTGAAAGAAGTCAACATAGCCTCCCCCCCCTTCTCACCCTCTACCATTACACTAACAGTGACTTAATTAATAACTGTTGAAATGTTAAAACTATTATTAGGCTTTTGAAATTCATGCCTTTATTTCAGAATGCCAAGACAAGTTACAGTGTGAGTCACAACACAGTTTATTTACAGGCCTCAAGCAAAACAAATGATCTGTCGAGACTTGCCGCACCAGAGACTTGTCCTTCGTCCGTCACGGTAGCTTCACCTCCATTACGTCTGACACGCCTTTTGTTCACCTCTCTGCTAATCCTGCACTTCTGTTCTCACCTTCCAGGTGAAGTGGCAATTTACTTGCACTTCTACACGTTTGGTGCATTACCTTTGGTGCTCAACATGTGGCCTTCGTAACTTCCTTATCATCGTCTGCTTTGATCTGTCTTTTCCACACCTTACCCTTCCATATCTCTGTTCACCCTCTCCCCTGACTCAGTCTGAAGAAGGGTCTCGACCCAAAACGTCACCCATTCCTTCTCTTCAGAGATGCTGCCTGTCCCACACAGTGACTCCAGCGTTTTGTGTCTATCTTCGGCATAAACCAGCATCTGCAGTTCCTTCCTCCACTGCTGATCCAAAAGTCTCCTAAATGTCACTATTGTATCTGCCTTCACCGCCGATCACGGCAACACGTTCCAATTCTCCAGCGATGCCCAGAATAAGAGTAAGAGAGAGCGCATGACCTTCTGTCTTCTCAGGACTCCACATTGCAATTAACGATTTCAGAGAGCACCACTTTTCTCTCTCCACAGATGTCACAGTACTTTTCTATTTCAAAGCATTGCTTACTAACCTGAGGGAGTTTTTGAGGAGATAATGAAGGTGATCAATAAGGGTAGGGTGGTGGATGGTGTTTACATGGATTCAGTGAGACATTTGATCAAGTCCCCCATGGTCGGCTGATCCTGAAGATTATGATGCACACTAACCTGGTCATGTGGATTCAGAACTAGCTAACTAATAGAAAACAGAGGGTTGTGGTTGACGGTCTTTATTCTGCACGCTTGCAGTGGTTTTAGCACGTGTGCATTTATTGTTGTATTTATCATTACTGCATGTATACAGTTTGAGCTGCACGTAAACAAGGAATTTCATGGCACCCTTAGTGTAGACGACACGGTGGCGCAGCGGTAGAGTTGCTGCCTTACTATAAGGCTGTGCCCAGACAATGGAAAGTATTGGCGAATGCAGCGCCGGAGATTCAGGTTCGATCCTGACTACGGGCGCCGTCTGTACTGAGTTTGTACGTTCTCCCCGTGACCTGCGTGGGTTTTCTCCGAGATCTTCGGTTTCCTCCCACACTCCAAAGACGTACAGATTTGTAGGTTAATTGACTGGGTAAATGTAAAAAAAAATTGTCCCTCGTGTGTATAGGGTAGTGTTAATGTGCGGGGAACGCTGGGCGGCGCGGACCCGGTGGGCCGAAGGGCCTGTTTCCGCGCTGTATCTCTAAATCGAAATCTAAATCTAGATGAATATAAACTAATCTAAATCTAAATCGGAAATAAGTTACCCTTTCAACAAAAGGACCCTTTCTATTCTGAAATTGATGCAAAAAATGAATAAACAAAGTTCTGTAACATGTTGAAGATAGTTGCGTTGCAGTTACTGCTTGCAGCAGCAAATGTGCAGACACTGGGAGAGGGTGAACACACGCATACAGACTGCCAATGCAGACTTTCCATTGTTGAGATCTGCACCAAAGAATTTGTGTATGGTGTGTATCTACTGCCCTCCTGTGGCAACATGTACCAGTTGTCGGCTGGAGCTCAGAGAAAGACTTTCATGAGCACATCAAAAGGTAAAACGGTCTGAAATGTAATGAGTACAAGCGTCCTGGTCATGTGAGTAACTTCATTGTCCAATACTTTCCATTGTCTGGGCACAGCCTTAGTTTGGGGCCATTGATAAATCAGGTCACCCCTCAGTCTTTACTGGGTTCAGTTTATTGTCACGTACAGTGAAACGCTTTTGTTGCGTGCTAACCAGTCAGCAGAATGACAATACATGATTACAATGAAGGCATTTACAGTGTGTAGAAGATACATGTTATGGAAATAACGTTTAGTGCATAGTTAAAGCAAGAAATGTGGCTGTAGGAGTAGAGATTTAAGAATGTGGAGCGATTGTAGATCTCCTTCTGTGGCTAGCACGCCAATAGTCACCTGGGTTGGGATCCGTCATTTGGAAACTCTTCAGCGTTCCAGAGAAAACAATCCAGGTTTGTCCAACCTCTATTATCCTCTATTAGGTATTATCCTCTAATAGCTATAATCCTCTAATCCAGGCATCCTTCTGGTAAATCTCCTCTGCACCCTCTCCAAAGCCTCCACATCCTTGCTGTGAAGAGGTGACCAGAACTGCATGCAATACTCCAAATGCAGCCAAAAGTCCTACAGAGCTGCATCACGACTTCCAGCCTTTTATACTCCTTGCCCCGACCAAAGAAAGCAAGCCTCCTATATGCCCTCCTCACCACTCTATCTACTTGTGTTGCCACCTTCAGGAAGTTATGGATCTGGACCTCAACCTCCTTCTGCTCATCATTGCTGTTCAGGGTCTTGCCAATGACTGTATAACTTCCCAGTACATTCGACCTCCAGAAGTGCAACACCTCACACTCGCTCGGATTAAACTCCATCTGCCATTTCTCTGCCCATTTCTGTAGCTTATCTATGTCCCCCTGGATACTCTGACAGCCTTCCTCACAGTCCCCAACTCCAGCGATCTTGGTGTCATCTGCAAACTTACTAATCAACCCATCTACATTTATGTTCAGGCCATTTATATATATATATAACACATACAACAAAGGTCCCAGTACAGATCCCCGCAGGACTCCATTGATCACAGGCCTCCAAGCAGAATATCCCACCCCAGCCCCCTGTCTTCTATCAGTAAGCCAGTTCTGAATCCATAAGTCACTGTTAATCCCATGCATCTTTACCTTTTGTCAGCCTACCATGGGGGACCTTATCAAACGCCTTATTAAAATCCATCCACCACCAATCACCATCTTCATCTCCACAAAAAACTCGATCAAGTTTGTAAGACACGAACTGCCATGTACAAAGCCATGTGGACTGGCCCTAATTAGCCCTTCCATACAGACGCAAATCCAATCCTGAAGATACCTTTCCAATAACCTCCCTGACGTGAGGCTCACTGGCCTATAATCCCTGCATTCTCTCTTCCTCCCATCTTAAACATAGAACAACATTAGCTATTCTCCAGTCATATGGGACCTCGCCTGTGACTAGGGAAGATGCCACGATCTTCAAGGCCCCTGCACACTCCTCTCTTGCCTCTCTCAATAACCTGACTTGGCTTTCATCAGGTCCTATGGATTTATCCACCTAAATGCTCAAGACCTCCAACGTGACCTCTTTCTTGATCTCACTCTACCCTTGCATATTAGTATTCTCCACACCAATCTCACTGGCCTTCATGTCCTTTTCCATTGTCAATACAGATGCAAAGTACTCGTTTAGTACCTCACCTATATCCCCAGTTTCCAAGCATAGATCTTTTAGTTTAATTTAGTTTAGAGATACAGCGTGGAAACAAGCCCTTCGGCCCACCGAGTCCGCGCCGACCAGCTATCCCCGCACGCGAACACTATCCTACACACACTAGGGACAATTTACAATTTTACCAAGCCAATTAACCTGCAAACCTGTACGTCTTTGGAGTGTGTGAAGAAACTGGAGATCCCGGAGAAAATCTTCGTGGTCATGGGGAGAACGTGCAAACTCCGTACGGACAAACACCTGTAGTCAGGATCGAAGCCGGGTCTCTGGCGCTGTAAGACGGTTTACCGCAGTGCTACCGTGCCACCCCTAAATCTCTCCTTTATCTTTGAGTGGTTCGACCTTCTCCCTAGTTACCCTTTTGTTTTCAATATAAGTAGAAAAATCCTTGGATTTTCTTTAATCTGACTCGCTTTAGCAATTTCATGGTCCTTTTGGCATCAGAATGGTGCAAGATTATCATTCAATCTGAAGAAGTGAAAAACGATGAAGTGCAATAACAGAATAATGAAATGAGATAGAGTTAAATAGGCAATAGACAATAGACAATAGGTGCAGGAGTAGGCCATTCGGCCCTTCAAGCCAGCACCATTCAATGTGATCATGGCTGATCATTCTCAATCAGTACCCCGTTCCTGCCTTCTCCCCATACCCCCTGACTCCGCTATCCTTAAGAGCTCTATCTAGCTCTCTCTTGAATGCATTCAGAGAACTGGCCTCCACTGCCTTCTGAGGCAGAGATTTCCACAGATTTACAACTCTCTGACTGAAAAAGTTAGGAGTAAGAGTACGTGACAACACCTCCAGGAATGAGGAATGGAAGTGGTGGCTGGTCCAGGAGTCTGATCGCCATGGAGGAGAAGCTGTTTTTAAGCCTGAATCTCCTAGCTGTCAAGCTCCTGCATCTTCAGATGGTAGAAGAGGGACAAGGGAATGACCAGGGTGACAGGCATCCTTGGTGTATCCTTGACGATACTTCCAGACTTCCTGATGCAACACACCATGCAGGGGGACTGGATGGAAGGAAGTAACGAGACTGTGATGGACTGGGCTGTGTTGACCACTCTCTGCAGGGTCAGGCAGTCAAATGCAGAGCAGAGATGAATATCACCTGAATATTTTCCATAGCGCATCTGTTGAAGCTCGAGAGAACAAACCACAATGAGATGGAAGAGAGACACAAAATGCTGGACCCTTCTTCAGACCGAGAGTCAGGGGAAAGGGTTCCCATATTCCATTTCTCCAGAGATGCTGTCTGACCCGCTGAGTTACTCCAGCTTTTTGTGTCTAACTTTGGTTTCAACCAACATCTGCAGTTCCGTCTTTTTGCCTTTTCACACAAGGATGTCCCTTTCTGCTCACTGTAACAGAAGGAAGGCCGGGCTCCTGATTAGATTCCAGCCTGCTACTCAGTCCCTGCATTCTGTGGATAAATGATCTGACTTCTCGACTGGGTTCCACCCTGTAACACACTCTGGGGGATGTGTGTTCCGACGTATAAATTCCCCATCAGTCTGTTGATTGGATTTAAACTGTAACTCATTTCTAGGTATTTATTATTTTATATTGTAACCATCTGAACCCTTCAATTAGATTCCGGTCCAAACCCATTCCCAGATGTCTGTAGCTCTCTCCTCAAACACCCCCAGAATGCTCAATTAGCTTCCAGCCTTTATCTCTCTTTCACTCTATTGCTATCCGTAATATATGTTGCGCCCAATGATTTATTCGTGGGTTTGAGCAGTGGTAATAAACAGGTTACGAAATTCTTTGGAATTTTTTAATGCACCAGGAGTCTTGAATAAAGCTTCTGTTAAAGTAATATTCTGTCCATCTGTAGATTTTGAAACCACATGAAGAAAGGTACAGAATCGAGGAACATTCTTGAATTCAGCCGAGTCTCAGAATAAACACGGTTTCAAATCATAGTTGAAGTCTTGTTTATATGGGAATGGCAGTGAGGCCTGGGAATGGTATACCTGCCGAAGATTATCCTTCCGTGATTAACTCAATCAAACTGATTCTTTCTGCAACCCTAATCCATTGTGACAACTAGCATCCATTACCCTCACGTCCCTTCATCTCCCTTCACACTCACTTCATTCCAATCCAAATCTTTCCACTCCCAAGATCTCCAGATTGTGAAAGCACAAAGAGCTGCACTCTGTCTCTAACCCAAACCGTAATCCCCCGACATGGGTCTTTGTCATGAACCCACACTCAGCCTCATGGAGATCTGAAAGAATCAAATCAAGGTGGCAGGCACAAGTACAACAAAACAATGTTCACCCTAGGTACAGGGATACAGCAACCTGACACTGACCTTAAACGTGACCCTCGCCCAAGGTATCACAGAATGCTGGAGTAACTCAGTGGGTCAGGCAGCATCTCAGGAGGGAAGGAATGGGTGATGTTTCAGGTTGAGACCCTTCTTCAGACAGAAGAAGGGTCTCAACCCGAAACATCACCCATTCCTTCTCTCCTGAGATGCTGCCTGACCCACTGAGTTACTCCAGCATTCTGTGATACCTTCGATTTGTACCAGCATCTGCAGTTATTTTCCTACACACTTTACCCTCACCCAATCTTAGATCTAAATTTCCCTCAAGAATATACATCTAATTTTCTACTCTTCACCTGTTTAATTCTAACCCAAACCAAAGGTGAATGCAAATCTCACCACAACTCTGATCCAAGCTCAATACAAATCCGCACACTAAAACTAACTCCTTAACCTATTGCCTAAACCTAAACCAAACGGCGATCTATGATCCCTTAGCCTAGTGCTCTAAACCTTGGCCTCTGAATCTTATGGCCTAATTATTTCTATTTATTCCTGTCAACACCATTCCATATATGTCCCCTTAACTCCTACCCGTAATCCTCATCTTTAACTTCTAACCTTGAATCCTTACCCCTGAACTTTAACTCTTAACTTTAACCCCTTACTCTTAACCCTTTGACTTTATCACCAATGGTAACCCCAAAGTCAACACTTACAATCCAACCCAAAGTCCTAAAACTAAAATATCTACATCCTTTTCTTGAGAACCAGTGGTAACCAGGTCCTGCATTGTACGAGTCAGCATTCTCGAGAAAGGAGGGAGAGAATTATTCTCTTCAAACATTTTCAGATTTATGGATAAAACTGCCAGACAGCAGTTAATATAACAAATACCGTGGCAGGCAGCTTTCAGACTAAGTTCTGCTTGTTTATACAGACCAGTCATGAGCTTTGCCGCACGTTCTACTGAATGAAACCCTTGTTGCCAGTGTAAAACCCAGAGGAGCTAACCCTTCTGCAGGGAGACTAGTGGCTTAACAATGATCTCAACGCTGACCGTAGGTGACCGATCCAAGATGGCGGCCAACCCAGGCAACTATTTGTGTGCTAGTCCCAGACGTGAATGTGCAATCACCATCACTCCGACCTTTAAAATCTCTCAGTACACTGTGAATGTTTCGATTGTAATCATGTATTGTCTTTCCGCCGACTGGTTAGCACGCAACAAAAGCTCTTCACTGTAACTCGGTACATGTGACAATAAACGAAACTATGACTGAACTATAACTACAACTCGTGGCCTTTTACCCTAGGCCTGGCCAATCCCTGGCAGAAATCCGGAAACACTGTGCTTAGGATTGACGTCATGTGACAGGTTTAGAGCTGGCACCTGTTTTCATCGTTATTAGTGATCTGTGACCTGTGAAAGTGTTGCTGTCCACACAGTGTTCTCCAGAGCATTGCCATACAGATGCAGGGACTGAGCTGCAAGAAATCATCACCATTCACCAGAGAAACTACTGGCCCAGTCTAGATCTGACACCGTAATCGCCCACATCTGCGACACCAATGAGGCAACATGTCCTCACATTCTACTCTGGATCCACACACAACGACCCAAGGTGGGATCAGTTCCTGACTGCCATAAGGTCATAAGGAATAGGAGTAGAATTAGACCATTCGGCCCATCAAGTCTACTCCGCCATTCAATCATGGCTGATCTATCTCTCCCTCCTAACGCCATTCTCCTGCCTTCTCTCCGTAACCCCTGACACCCACCCAAGGGAGGACTGCCTTCCCAATAATGGATGATTATTGAACAGTACAGTCTAGGAACAGGCCCTTCGGCCCACAGTGTCTGTGCCCAACATTGAAGGTTAATATTTGGACGGAATGAATCATTGTGGTGTTAGGAAGCTGTTCTTCCCACAGAGTGCAGCAGAAACAGATTCAATCACCATTTCAAAGAGAATCTGGATGAGAACCCGATAAGGATAAAACACACACTTCCAGATTCAGGGACCGTTTCTTCCCCGCTGTTATCAGGCAACTGAACCATCCTACCACAACTAGAGAGCAGTCCTGAACTACTATCTACCTCACTGGAGATCCTCGGACTATCTTCGATCAGACTTTCCTGGCTTTATCTTGCATTGAACGATATACACATTATTCCCTTTATCATGTATCTGGACACTGTGAATGACTCAATTGTAATCATGTGTTGGCTTTACGCTGACTGGTTAGGATGGAGCAAAAGCTTTTCATTGGACCTCGATATACGTGACATTACACTAAATTCATTTTAATCTGTGGCAAAGGAGGAAGGAGCTTGCAGAAGCAACATGGGCTGAATGGTCTTGTTCACCCCTTTGTCAATCTAGCATTCTGTGAGAGGTGGACTCCTATCCTGAGAGGGTCAAATAAAGATTTTAAGAAGATTGACTTTTGTTGGGCCAAAGTATGATGAGTTATGGGACCACTGTGGTCAGAAGGAGTGGAGTTACAGGCCAGCTGAGGGATCAGTAAGTGAACAAGACACACCTCAGTCATGAGGGCTTCTATGTTGGCAGTTTGGGCCACTCTCTCAGTCAATGCTGAACCAACGAAAGACATCCTGCCTCTTCCAGTTCATAGAAAAGCAATTAATTTAATGAAATCCGCTCTTGATTCCACCTTTCTGGAGAGCCACCCTCACCTCCACCACCACAATTATATTCCCTCACTAAATAATGAAAACTCCAATTGGAAGATTTGAATAATGTAGGTGTCTGGGGTTATGGGGAGAATGCAGGAGAATGGGGTTAGGAGGGAGAGATAGATCAGCCACGATTGAATGGCAGAGTAGACTTGATGGGCTGAATGGCCTAATTCTGCTCTTATCACTTCTGAACATAAACTTATGAAAACTGCACAAACGGAAATTAGATCAATCACTGGCCTGCTTTTTTGTGGGGGAAGGTATAAAGATTCATCACCTGTGAACCTTTTCAAGTAGAGTCGTGGATTCTTTGGCACTCAACGCTTGGATTCATGGTCTGATCTCACATTTGGCTGTTCATAGAAAAAACTTTGGTGTTTTTACTTGCTATGACATTTTGGCCGTACTTATTGCCTGCTTGAGTTCTTTCCTGCTTGCTTTATGTTCCTTGAACGACCTGTTTGATTTCATCTTCCTAAATCTGAGACATGCTTCTTTTTTCATTTTGACCAAATATAGAACCTTTCTGGTCACCTGAGGTTCCACTACATTACCATTCTGATCCTCCTTCTTTCTGGATCATGCTGGTCTTGAACCCTGATCATCTGCCTTTAAACAACTCCCACATGCCTGATGTGGATTTATCCAGTAACAGCTGCTCCCAATTGACTCTCCCTAGCTCCTAACTAATAACATTGTAATCTGCCTTACTCCAATTCAGTACCATCCCCCAAGGTACAGAGTTGGCCTGATTCAAACCTATATAAAACTTAATGAGTTGTGATCACTGTCCCCACAACACTCTTCCACTGATACTTCAATCAACTTGCCAAGCTTATTTCCCAGTCAAAGTCCAGTATGGTCCTTCCCCAAGCTGGACTATCCACATACTGTTTTAAGAAACCCTCTTTGATATACATTTTAGATTTTAGATTTAGAGATACAGCGCAGAAACAGGCCCTTCGGCCCACCGGGTCCGCGCCGCCCAGCAATCCCCGCATATTAACACTATCCTACACCCACTAGGGGCAATTTTTACATTTGCCCAGCCAATTAACCTACAAACTCTTTGGAGTGTGGGAGGAAACCGAAGATCTCAGCGAAAACCCACACAGGTCACGGGGAGAACGTACAAACTCCGTACAGACAGCGCCCGTAGTCAGGATCGAACCTGAGTCTCCGGCGCTGCATTCGCTGTAAGGCAGCAACTCTACCGCTGCGCCACCGTGCTGCCCTGACTAAGGAGCCTATGTTTGTATGCATCATAATAGAGACAACATTCAGGCATTTACTGATGAATGATTTTAGATTTTAGAGATACAGGGTGGAAACAGGTCCTTTGGCCCACTGAGTCCATGCGACCAGGTGTACACCAGCACTGTGCTGTAGAAACATAGACACTGGGTGCAGGAGGAGGCCATTCGGCCCTTTGACCCAGCACCGTCATTCAATATGATCATGGCTGATCTTCCATAATCAGTACCCCGTTCCTGCTTTCTCCCCATATCCCTTGATTCCGATAGCCCTCAGAGCTATATCCAACACTCTCTTGAATACATCCAGTGAATTGGCCTGCACTGCCTTCTGTGGCAGAGAATTCCACAAATTCACAACTCTCTGGGTGAAAATGTTTTTCCACATCTCAGTCCTAAATGGCCAATCCCTTTTTCTTAAACTGTGACCCCTGATTCTTGACTCCCCCAACGTCGTTAGCGTTTTTTTGCATCTAAGAATCCCTTAAGAATTTTATATGTTTCTATAAGATCCCCTCTCATCTTCTAAATTCCAGTGAATACAAGCCCAGTTGATCCATCCATTCTCTACACTAAAGCCAATTTACAGAAGCCAATTAACCTACAAACCTGTACATCTTTGGAGTGTGTGAGGAAACCGAAGAACTCAGAGAAAACCCATGTGGTCACTGGGAGAACGTGCAAACTCACTGCGGACAGCACCCATAGTCAGGATCGAACCCGGGTCTCTGGCGCTGTAAGGCAGCAACTCTACCGCTGCACCACTGTGCCGGTCAAGTGGCAGGTAATGTGTGTACAAGCACATACTGTACTCCTGACCAGGCAATAGCATTACCATCACCCCACCCTCAGACCATCAGCACCGCAAGGTCACCAGCACCCAGAAACTCACGGGATGGGTCACATTAATATTGGTGTTAGAAGAGTAAGTCAAAGGCAGGGTGAGCTGGATCCATCGTGGCAGCTCATCCCACGACAAGCCTTTGCATCATCCTCAAGACACAAGCCACAGTTCCAGACATGCTGCAATTCTCTCCCGCTGCCTCAATAAGTGCAGCTCCAACAACATATGGCAGCACATTGGTGCAGTGGTAGAGCTAATGCTTTGCAGCGCCAGAGACACCTGGGTTTGATCCTGACCACAGGTGCTGTCTGTGCGGAGTTTGTACGTTCTCCCCGTGACCTGCATGGGCTTTCCCCAGGAGCTTCGGTTTCCTCCCACGCTCCAAAGACGTACAAGTTTGTAAGTTAATTGGCTTGGTACAAATGTTAAATTGTCCCGAGTGTGTGTCAGGTAGTGTTAGTGTGCGGGGATCGCTGGTCGGCGCGGTGGGATGAAGGGCCTGTTTCTGCGTTGTATCTCTAAACTAAAGTAAAAACATGTAAAAAGTTCGACAACATTCAGAATAAAGCAGTCCAATCAATTGGCACGCCATCCCATACTTGACACATTAATTCCCTCCATCACTTTGGCAACAGAGTCTACCATCTACAGAATGTACAGCAGTTACAACGCTAGGCTCCATCGGCACCATGTAAACCCTCTACAACCGGCACCATATAAACCCTCTACCATCGGCACCATATAAACCCTCTACCATCGGCACCATATAAACCCTCTACCATCGGCACCATGTAAACCCCCTACCATCGGCACCATGTAAACCCCCTACCATCGGCACCATGTAAACCCCTTACCATCGGCACCATGTAAACCCTCTACCATAGGCACCATGTAAACCCCCTACCATCGGCACCATGTAAACCCCCTACCATCACCACCATGTAAACCCTCTACCATCACCACCATGTAAACCCTCTACCATCACCACCATGTAAACCCTCTACCATCACCGCCATGTAAACCCTCTACCATCGGCACCATGTAAACCCTCTACCATCGGCACCATGTAAACCTACAACAATGACCAGCTGGAAGGAGGATGGCAGCAGGCAGCTTCACCACCACCCTCGGATTCCCCTCCACAGCCACACGTGCTGATCGGAGAAGATATGCTGTTCCTTCATCAGCCGCAGGTCCAGGTCCTGCAACTCCCAACTCATCAGCATTCTTGGCTTGCTTTCATCAGAAGAAGTAGCTCAAGAAGATCGTTCACCACCAGCACTTTCTCAAGGGCCGTTCGGGATGGTGAATAAGTGCTGGCATTGTGATCATGTCCACATGATGATGATAAAACTGATGAAGGTACTTCATGCTTCCAAGATGGCGTCCACCCCAGGCGACTGTTTGTGTGCTAGCCACAGAAGCAGATCTACAATCACACATTGCAATCGCTCCACACTCTCAAATCTCTACTCCTGCAGCAACATGACTTCCTTTAGCTATGCTACTGGCTCTACCTTGCACTATACGTGTATTCCCTTATCATATATCTGTGCACTGTGAGTGGCACAATTGTAATCATGTATTGTCTTTCCGCTGACACGCAACAAAAGCGTTTCACTGTACAATAAACTGACAATAAACTAAACTGAAACTGAACTGAAACTTCATCCTGAAACATTAATTCAGTTTCTACTCCCACAGATACACTCTAACTGAGGAGTATTTCCAGCATTCTCTGTTTTTATTTCAGATTTGCGACACGTGCAGGGATTTTTTTATTTTTTTAAATTTGAACTTCATTTTTTCTTGGCCAGGAAGCGAGTGGGCAAGATCATCTCTGACCCCTCTCACCCTGGCCACAAAACCTTTGAAGCACTTCCCTCTGGAAAGCGACTCTGGACTGTCAAAGCAGCCACAGCCAGACATAAAAACAGCTTTTTTCCACGAGTTCTACTCAATAACCAAAGTCTGTAGATTCTTTTTTGCTCTGGTTTATTTTCAACCACATGTTTAGACCGTAATGGTGTATCCTTAATGTTTTGATGTGTTTATGCTTTATTCTTAATTGTTAACTGTATGTTTGTGTTGTCATTTGTGAGCGGAGCACCAAGGCACATTCCTTGTATATGCACATACTTGGCCAATAAACTTATTCATTCATTCATTCATTCATTCATTCATTCATTCATCCATTCTTCATTCTTCAGGTTTACAAAATCTGATCCTTTGATGGGTTTGGGTTGGACATATAATCATGTGAGGCGTTCTGATCATGTGGGCTTCACGTAAACTCCTTGCATAGATCTGCTAACAATGGCAGAATGATACACTTACATTCAGTGCTCCCGACACACTCATACACCATGATTTAGATTCAGGCGCAAAAGGGGAAGGACTTCATAAAGCTGGAGTAACTCAGCGGATCAGACAGCATCTCTGGAGAAAAGGAATAGGGGACGTTTCAGGTCGAGACCCTTCTTCAGACTGAGAGTCAGGTGAAAGGGGAATGAGAGGTAGAGTGAGATATAGAACAAATGAATGAAAGATATGCAAAAAAGTAGCGATGGTAAAGGAAACAGGCCATTGTTAGCTATGTGCTAGGTGAAAACGAGTTACAGACAATGAGACTCAACAAGACGACTTTGAAGCTAGTATGATCTGGGTGGGAGAGGAATGGAGAGGGAGGGGGATGCAAGGGTTATTTGAAGTTATAGACATCAATATTCATACCGCTGGGTTGTAAGTTACCCAAGCTAAATATGAGGTGCTGTTCCTCCAATTTGCGTGTGGCCTCACTCTGACAATGGGGAGGAGGCCTTGGAGGCCTACAGTTTAAACCGGTATCTGCAGTTCGTTCCTGCACAAGGGAAGGACTTCCATCCATTGCACCAAAGGGACAGATGATTCCGTGGGAATCTTTTGATTGCTATGTCCCAATTCTTTACACAAACTCCACGAGGATTTCTATAGCACAAGAACATGGTCTTCAAGCCCAATGCAAATGTTCCCGGTGAACAATGGCTGCTGGGAGTGCCAGACAATGGCCAGGGTCAGAAATATCACAGGAAGAACGAAAGAAACCTGCGTTACTACTGCACTTTTCACAAGTGCAGAACATCCCAACCTGGGCAAGGTCAACAATGCCCTGATAAAATATCCACACAAATGTGTTACGAGGAAATGAGGCAGCCAGTTCTGAATAGATCCATCTTAAAGTATCATAACGATCAGATCATTATTGCTGGCTGCAATGGTGGGGAGAATAAAATGAGATGAATGTCGGTTTAGTGTGAATGGGTGCCTGGTAGGCAGTATTAATTCAGCAGCTAAAGAGCCTGTTTCTGTGCTGCACGGTTTCACGGTTCTATGATTCATCTCCTTGTTTTCGTGATTACAGGGTAACAATGGGTCTGCAGTTCTCTGCAAAATGCTCTTCCTTGATATTGTCCTCCTGTGACCTTCAATGTCATATGTACGGACATGAGGGTGAATATTTCACGTGTGTGTTCCTGGAAATGCGTTTAAATGTCTGTAATGTATTCAAAGCTGGACGCAGAATGAGCTGGGATACTACGAAACCTACATTCAATGGGAATACTTGGAGCAGGAATACAAGACACGCTGGTGAGAAATGAACATTCTGGATTTGGAAAATGATTCCAGATTGGCAGCGAAGGCTAGTGAGTAGCAATTCCTCCTCTCATCTCCAGAGGCTATTTCCACAGAATCAGAAACAAGGAGGGCAGAGAAAATCTAATTATTATTTTTTAAATAGATCGGGGGTTTCATCAAACTTGGACATTTCAAACAGCAATTATCAGTGAAATTACAGCTCTATATAAATGTGCAGGACTAAATGAAGCAGAAAACTATTCAATGCAACCTGCTCTTTGCAGAGAGACACTTGATTGGAGGTACAGCCCTGTAACTAAATTATTGGGTTTGAAAGCAGGAAAGGCAAGACACTCTTGAGAAATTAGCACACCGTCCTAATTGAGGAGACAGATCCTGTTCATTAGTCTCAGCTTTCACAAACTTCATTCAGAGGTGTCAAGCGACATTTAACATCTTCGTTGATGCGTTCCCCCGGGGGGAAGGCAGGAGGAAAAGCAATCTTTATTGAGGAGCTGCACCTCTTCAATACTTACAGAATCCCCCCCATCCCCAGACTCTTCCCTCTGCAATATTCAATGCTTCATTCCAAAAAAACAGGCTAAAGTGTGGCAGGAAACAACACAAACCTGAAAGTAAAAGGAATTGTTGCAAATGCGCAGATAGTCATAGAGTGATACAGTGTGGAAACAGGCCCTTCAGCCCAACCTGCCCATACTGGCCAACATGTCCCAGCTACACTAGTCATAGAGTGATACAGCGTGGAAACAGGCCCTTCAGCCCAACCTGCCCACACCAGCCAACATGTCCCAGCTACACTAGTCATACAGTGATACAGCATGGAAACAGGCCCTTCAGCCCAACCTGCCCACACCAGCCAACATGTCCCAGCTACACTAGAGTCATACAGTGATACAGCGTGGAAACAGGCCCTTCAGCCCAACCTGCCCACACCGGCCAACATGTCCCAGCTACACTAGAGTCATACAGTGATACAGCGTGGAAACAGGCCCTTCAGCCCAACCTGTCCACACCAGCCAACTTGTCCCAGCTACACTAGAGTCATAGAGTGAGACAGCATGGAAACAGGCCCTTCAGCCCAACCTGCCCACACCAGCCAACATGTCCCAGCTACACTAGAGTCATACAGTGATACAGCGTGGAAACAGGCCCTTCAGCCCAACCTGTCCACACCAGCCAACTTGTCCCAGCTACACTAGAGTCATAGAGTGAGACAGCATGGAAACAGGCCCTTCAGCCCAACCTGCCCACACCGGCCAACATGTCCCAGCTACACTAGAGTCATACAGTGATACAGCGTGGAAACAGGCCCTTCAGCCCAACCTGCCCACACCGGCCAACATGTCCCAGCTACACTAGTCATAGAGTCATAGAGTGATACAGCGTGGAAACAGGCCCTTCAGCCCAACCTGCCCATACCGGCCAACTTGTCCCAGCTACACTAGTCATGTTCATAAGTGGTGGGAGCAGAATTAGGCCATTCGGCCCATCAAGTCCACTCCGCCATTCAAATCATGGCTCACCTCTCTCTCCCTCCTCATCCCATTCTCCTGCCTTCTCCCCGTAACCCCTGACACCCGCACTACTCAAGAATCTATCTATCTCAATAGACAATAGACAATAGACAATAGGTGTAGGAGTAGGCCATTTGGCCCTTCGAGCCAGCACCACCATTCAATGTGATCATGGCTGATCATTCTCAATCAGTACCCCGTTCCTGCCTTCTCCCCATACCCCTGACTCTGCGGTCATGAAGAGCTCTATCTAGCTCTCTCTTGAATGCATTCAGAGAATTGGCCTCCACTGCCTTAAAAATCTCTGCCTTAAAAATATAATTGACGGCCTCCACGGCCTTCTGTGGCAAAGAATTCCACAGATTCATCACCCTCTGGCTAAAGAAATTTCTCCTCATCTTCTTCCTAAAGGAACGTCCTTTAATTCTGAGGCTATGACCTCTAGTCCTAGACTCTCCCACTAGTGGAAACATCTTCTCCACATCCACTCGATCCAAGCCTTTCACTATTCTGTATGTTTCATTGAGGTTCCCACTCATCCTTCTAAACTCCAGCGAGTACAGGCCCATTGCCGACAAACGCTCATCATCAGTTAACCCACTTATTCCTGGGATCATTCTCGTAAACCTCCTCTGGACTCTCCCCAGAGCCAGTCAGATGTGGTGCCCGAAATTGTTCACAGTACTCCAAATGCGGATCTGCCCAACGCCTTATGGAGCCTCAGCAATACATCCATTATCCACTGTTCAGTCCCATGTGTTAGAGGGTTGTGCGCGATGGAACACATTCTAACATCTGAGGTGGGCTCAACGTCCGAGCAATATGTGAATGTCACCTGCAAAGGCTTCGGCATGGGAAAGTCTTCACCCTCACAACCCCTCACAGTCATAGAGTGATACAGCTTGGAAACAGGCCCCTCAGCCCATCCTGCCCACACCGGCCAACATGTCCCAGCTACACTGGTCCTGCCTACCCGCGTTTGGTCCATATCCCTCCAGACCTGTCCTATCTGTGTGCCTGTGTAGCTGTTTCTTAAATGTTAGCATAGTTCCAGCCTCAACTACCTTCTCTGCAGCTTGTTCCATACACCCACCACCCTTTGTGTGAAAAAGATAGTCCGTAAGAAGTCAGAAAATAAGAGAAATGGACACTGGCTTCCAACTGCTCATTTCCCCAACCCAACAACAATGGTCACGTGCCAGCTAAACCTCTTACGCTGACCTTCAGGTCTTTATTAATTTCTTACCTAGAAGCAATGAATGTTACAGCATCAAAGGAGGCCATTCTACCCAATGTCAGAATGCTAAATAATTCGAAAATATTCCCATTGACCTACTTTTCTCCCCGTCTCCCTGTGTTCTTCTCAGTTTAAAATATCACACCACCTTTTAAAAAATAACAAAATATTCCTCGACCTAATATCCTTTTGGATAAATAAACTCGCTAAATGAGAATGCTACATTGAAGATCTCCTGACACAAAGTCTTCAATGAGATTGAATGGTTTGACACTCCATCAAAATACTTTATGATCTTCAAAACTTTCTCTCCTCTTTATCTAACCTGGTAGAAAAAGTTCCTTTTACATTGAAATATCTTTACAGCACATCTTTTCCCTCCTCTTTACCATTGCATTCTTGGCGACAACAATTATCCAGCAACGGCTCAGTAATTTCTGATTAAGAGATCTTTTATTTTTATTTTTTATTTTTTAGAGATACAGCGCGGAAACAGGCCCTTCGGCCCACCGGGTCCGCGCCGCCCAGCGATCCCCGCACACTAACACTATCCTACACATACTAGGGACAATTTTTTACATTTGCCCAGCCAATTAACCTACATACCTGTGCATCTTTGGAGTGTGGGAGGAAACCGAAGATCTCGGAGAAAACCCACGCAGGTCACGGGGAAAACGTACAAACTCCGTACAGACAGCACCCGTAGTCATTTGGGAACAAGTTCTAGATTGACACACCCAGGGCAATAATGAGGGGTTGTTGTGCATTTGCTTTTGCTGACACTTGGATGAGATTCAGTCCAGTCATTTAGCTAGATAAAGAACAGATCAATGAGATGAATGCAAAACAAAGTAAGGGAAAATATCCCTGGTAAAAGACAAGATGCTGGAGGAACTCAGTGGGTCAGGCAACATCTGTGGAGGAAATGGGCAAACAATGCTTGGGATCAAGACCCTTCTGACTGATGACAGATGATGGTTTGGGTTGGGACCATCCTTCAAACTGATTCTAGCATCTGACGTCTCTTGTGTCTCCAAAATATCTCAGATATCCTGGACAATATCTATCTCGCAGCCAAAGTTACTGAAAAACAGCAAGTGATCCAGATTTATTGCACTGTTATTAATGGCAGTCTATTTTGTGCAAATTGGTAGTTGTGTTTCCTGCATTAGGGTGGATCATCTGGCATGTTGACCTGCTCCTCGGATCACACAGCGGATGTCTTGGTATCGTGTGGTCATCCATCGCAGCACCATCCAGCTCCTTTGGAACTTGGAAAACCACCGCCTTTGCTCTGACACAACATGTCCAGCACGGTGATCCAGGCTGCACTGGGCTGTTCACCACACCTTATAGGGGTGGTGAACAGGGGATATGGGGACCTGAGCTGTGCAATGGTCAGAGAACTGGTGGAACAAGACTTCCAGAGAAACTGGGTCTCGACTATAGTCTGGGATTCAGGCGCACGGAGATTTATGGGGTGAGGTGAGGTTTATGATATGGAGATTACTGGGTTTTCTAGGCATTCTTTTCTAATCACCAAGTGGGCTGCATTAATAAAGACCAGACTCCACCATCAATGTCTTCAGTAATGGCTGGGATTAATTATTCTCCTCTGATGTTTTGAATTCCCCCTTGCTCACAATGAACTAAAGCAAGCCAAGATGCACCTTAGAAGAGGTGGAGAGGCAGAGTAATGTAGCAAAGTGTCATCAAATGGGTGCTGCTGAGAAGCTTTATCATGGTATTCTCCTGTGAAATGCTGTACGCTATGTCATCAACAAAAGCAAAGTCTGGTCACGGGGCTTCAGAACAAAACAATGAGGCCCACATACAAGGATTCAAACACCCATTGGGAGATTAGCAAGGCTGGTATGGGTTTGTTGAGCAGCACATGTTGTGGCCTTACCTGCAGGGACAAAACGACAAGGCATGGAATGGGAGATCCAATTCACTGTAATTGTGAGGTTTGTGAAAAGTGTACATCTTTCTTCTTTAGCGATTCTGCTCGTCTCCACACAGGTGTGTTTGGCCTATTTCACAGCGTGGACAGTGAGTGTTAGACTATGGGGAAGGCACCATATGTGAACCCAATCTAGTCCTTACCACGTAATTGGATAGAGATCAAATTTGGTGAGTGCAACTGTGCTCTGCTGAACTGCAAGCTCAGCATGGCTGGGAGACTGGATACAAACGTCTGCTCGTGTGTGCCTTGGCACCTCGCCAGGTCAGTCCAAGCTGATTTAAGTTTGCTTTTTTATATATAATATATATGTGTCAGTGAATTTGCAATATTAGCGACATGGACTCAACCTCCTGAAACAACAACGTTTATTACACTTTTGCTCTTCCAAACAATCTGGGAGCAATTAGCCATTTGTCAACATTCGCTGAAAGAGGTTTTACAAAGCTTGCCAAGTCTCAATCCTTTTGGATCGGAACTCAATATCTTTTTTTCTTTGGACATTGAGCTTGAATTTTACCTGTTTTTTTTTTTTAAGTCTCACTCTTTAAATAAGCAACAGGATTTAAGAACAGTGTATTAGAGTATTTTGCAAGGGTTGGGAAAATGATTCCTCCAAAATTTATTTCTCTATTATTATTCATTTCTCATTAATATTTTGGTAAATTGTTTTTTGCTGAATAGGTTAACAATGCAAACAGGGAAGATCAGAGGATTGCCAATATTGTCTACTTGTCAACTGTACTTTGAGGACATGCCAAGACCCATGAAAGAACCAGACCAGTCGGAAGCACCACCTTCTTCTTGGCAAAATATTTTTCCTCACCTCCTCTAAATGGGGCCAATTTAGAGTACATTTCTGAAGGCTGCGGCTGCCTTTAGGTACTGTGGCCAGCTAAGCAATTGTCCTGGGTGGGACTGAACAAAGAGTGGAGCCAACATTCCATTTACGATACGATATGATACGATAGAACTTTATTTATCCCAGGAGGGAAATTGATCAGCAAACAGTCATAAAACACAAGATGCATGAAACATGAGATTAAAGTGATGACTGGAAAGGATTGGGGATGTGCAAAGATTGTGGAGGGGAGTCAGTCTACCCCATGACAGAACGGGGAGGAGTTGTACAGATTGTTAGCCACAGGGAAGAAGGATCTCCTGTGGCGTTCTGTCCTGCATCTTGGTGGAACCAGTCTGTTGCTGAAGGTACTTGATGTATTTAAGAGAGAGTTAGATATGGCTCCTGGGGCTAATGGAATCAAGGGGATATGGGGAGAGGGCAGGAAAGGGGTACTGAGTCTGGATGATCAGCCATGATCATATTGAATGGCAGTGCTGGCTCAAAGGGCCGAATGGCACCCATTTTCTATGTTTCTATGTTTTAGCCCTCAGGTTGACCAGTGTGTCATGGAGGGGGTGAGCTGTATTGTCCAGGATGCTCCGCAGTTTGAGGAGCATCCTCCCCTCCAAGACCACCTCCCATGAACCCAACTCCGCCCCCAGGACGGAGCCAACCTTCCTGATGAGTTTGTTGATCCTGTTGGCGTCCGCGGCCTTCGCCCTGCTGCCCCGGCACACGGCAGCGAAGACGATGGCACTGGTTACCACTGATTGGTAGAACATCTGCAGCATCTTACTGCAGACGTTGAAGGAGCGGAGCCTTCTCACAATGTACAGCCGGCTCTGTCCCTTCTTGTACAGCACCTCAGCGTTCCTGGACCAGCCCAGTTTACTGTCCAGGTAAACACCGAGGTATTTGTACTCCCTGGTAAACTGCACATCCACACCATTGATGGAGACGGGGACAGGGATGTTCCTCTCCTCCTAATGTCCACCACTAACTCCTTAGTCGTGTCAATGTTGAGCTGCAGGTGATTCAGCCCACACCACTCAACAAAGTCGTTAACGAAGTCCCACATCCAGACCAAACTGAGAACCTTCCTGCTCATTATGTCTGGAGACACAAGGTGCTGATATCTGGAGCAAAGACACAGACTTGTTGTAGAACTCGACAGGTCAAACAGCATCTGTGAAGGGAAAATTATTATTAACATTTTGGTTAAGGTCCTACATCAAGACTAGTTTTGATGCAGGATCTCAATCTCAAATATTGGTGATTTGCGACCCCCTTCAGGGGGCAATATATTTATTGTCATTTCAGGCTGAAGTTTCACAATGAGTCCAATCAAATGATTCTCGCAAAGAAAGGGGACAGAAATGCTATTTGTATTGGTATTGGTTAATTGTTGTCACGTCTACCTAGTTACTGTGAAAGATTGTTTTGCCTCCTATCCAGGCAAATCAAACCATACATGAGCACAATAAAGCATCCATGAGTACATGAGGTGCAAAAGAGAAAATAATCGCAGTACCGATTTATAGTGCTACAGCTGCAGAGAGAGTGCAGATTTAAAAAGTGTAAGGGCCGCAACAAGTTAGATTGGAAGATTGGGAAATCATTCCTAGCAGATGAGAGGTCTGCAGAAGGGTCCAATAACAGCAAGAAGAAACTGTCCTCAATCTGGTTTGCACGCGCTTTCAGGCTTTTCCAGCTTCTGCCTCGTCGGAGAACAAGGGCGTGCATGGTCCTTGCATATATTGGCTGCTTTTCCAAGCCACGTGAGGTGTAGATGGGGTGGATGGAGTGGGGAGAGTTTGATTTTGTGTGATAGACTGGGCTGTATTCACAACTCTTGTAGTCCTGGCCTGAGCAATTGCCAAACCAAGCTGTCTTGCATCCCAGTAAGATATGGTGCATCTGTAGAAAGGAGTAAGGGGAAAGATTATTGGAGAGATGCTGAATTTCCTTAGCCTTCTGAGAAACTAGAGGCGTTTTTATGCTTTCTTGGACATAGTACCAATGTGATTGGATCGGGACAAGTTGTTGGTGAAATTTAGACCGAGGATCTTGAAGCTCTAGACCAACGCCTCCATTTTGCTGTCATTGAGGAAGTTGTTGTCGTTATACAGAAAGCTGTCTTGACCGTCTTTATAAACATGCTGCATTTATGCAGATTGGCTGCCCATTCGACCCACGTTTCTGTAGGACTTACATGAGATTTAAGAATGCAAAGTGGCTTGTAAACCTTTCTACAAGCTGAAGAGAAGTCACTGGATTTTATCCCTTAAATTGTGATGGATGGGAATGTTTCACAATGTCCCTGAAGCCAATTACACCCACTTCGCTGATCCTGTGAACGTACTTTTATTGAAGAGGGATTAAACACTCAAGATCACATTTAAAGAGCAACCTCCTCATCAGCTCTTCTCATACAAAGCACATAGACACAAGTCTCTTTAACAGCAGTAAATATGGGGCTCTTCTGCTAATGACACAACATATTCTGTATGCAAATCTTCCTGTACCTGAAGTGTTTAAATGGGCATTTTCAAAGGGCACTTACTCTTTAACGAACCTGTATTATTCCTTCCTCTCTCCATCCCTCCCCCACCCAAGTTGTACCAGCTTCAGTTGTCTTGTTGCATCTCATTGTCTGTAACTTGTTTTCATCTAGTACACAGCTAACAATGGTCCGTTTCCTTTATTGTCATTACCTTTTTACATATCTTTCATTCATTTGTCCCATATCTTTCTATATCACTGTCTATTTCTCTCGTCACCCTCTCCCCTAGCTCTGAAAAAGGGTCTCAACCCAAAACGTCACTTATTCCTTTTCTTCAGAAATGTTGGCATGCTGAGTTACTCCAGCATTTTGTGCCTCTCTTTTGTAATATTGCCCAGGTGTTTCTGAAGGTACTCCTTTATTCCGTATCTAATCCATGCTGCATCATGCTCTACTATTGTTTTGAAGAGATATTGCAGAGAAAATATTAATCTGTACCTAATCCTTGCTAAGGTGCCCTGGGAGTTTTAGATAGAGCAAGACCAAGTGGACCCGTTGGGCCCAAACCTCTCCTGCATTGGTGCAGCACCCTCTCCACCCCCCAACCCCCCTCTCCCCTCCCCCTCCCCCCTCCCCCTCCCCCCTCCCCCTCCCCCTCCTCCTCCCATCCCTCCTCCTCCCCCTCCCCCTCTCCCCCTCCCCTCCCCCCCACTCCATCCCCTCAAACCCCCTTATCCTCTCTCCCTCCCTCCCTCCCTCCCCCCTCCCTCCTTAGGAGATAGATTTAAACTTTAAAATGTGAATAACAAAAAATATAACACCAATTTCAATGAAACTTCTTCCATTAGCACCAATGGGACGACGGTGAGTAAGGTGGGCCTAAAATTGTCGCGCTATCGTGTACCGTTTTGGCTGTAGTTCAGGAACAAACAAACAAACAAACGAGAGTTTTAGTATATAGATATTGTCCAGGTATGTCTCACTGTATCCTGCGTGGGTAGATAGCATAAAGGGAGCTTATCTTGGTATCTCCATATCCATTTCATGCCGTGTCTACACTCTACATCTAACCTGTGTTGCCCTGCGTGCACATTTTGGATTTCATTGATGAGAGTAAACTTAATTCATCAGTAGTTTAAGAATGGCAATTCCTACAAACAGCTCTTCCCCCACTCGTGTTAGTTTGAAGTACCAATGAGGAATTTGCCTGCCTTTTATCCATGACGACTTAACCCAAGAACGCAAGAAATTGCAGCGAATTGTGGACGCAGCCCAGACCATCGCACCAACCAACCTCCCTTCCATTGTCACCATTGATACCTCACGCTGCCTCGGCAAGACACGCAACAGAATCAAGGATGAGTCTCACCCTGGCCACTCCCTCTTCTCCCCTCTCCCATCAGGCAAAAGAAAAAGAAGTGTGCAAACGCACACCTCCAGATTCAGGGACAGTTTCTTCCCAGCTGTTATCAGGCAACTGGATCATCCTATCACAACCAGAGAGCAGTGCTGAACTACTATCTACCTCCTTGGTGACCCTGGGACTATCCTTGATCAGACTTTGCTGACTTTACCTTGCACTAAACGTTTTTCCCTTCTCAAATGGCTCCATTGTAATCATGCATTGTCTTTCTGCTGACTGGTTAGAACGCAAGAGAAACTTTTCACTGTACCTCGGTACACGTGACAATAAACTAAACTGTAAGCTGTAACTGATCTCGTGAGCTGCTGTAATCCGGACAGACTGTGCGACATGAAACAAAGAGGAATGTTCACCCAAGGAAACGTTCAAATGAGTAAAAGAGCAGAAACTACAGAGCTTGGTGGAAAGAGCAGAATACGTTCGACTAAACTATGCTGTAAGACTTCATGGTTCTGTGTTACCTACTTTCTCCATCTCAACTGAAGCAATTATTAAGGAAACCCCATATGTTTATATGTTTTGACTCTGCAAAGATTGCTGCGTTCTGATGGTATCAAAGGTCCGTTTGTTTTTATTGGTTTGGATCCAGGATATTTTTTTTGTAAATTACTGCTATGAAAATTGATTAAGAAAACATTCTTTGGCAAAAGCAAAGCCTGGGGTTGTTTCTTCGTTCATGAGTTTGAATCTGAAGCAATAACACTGCATCCATTAACTTGGAATTGATACCAGCTGCCGACTTGTTGCTGCAGACCTGCCTTGGGTCGGCAGGTTGGAATGGGACTTGCTAAGAGATTAATTCCATATTTTATATGAGGGTGGTACCTAAACAGAATGGTCTGGCAGAGGAAGTGGTGGAGGCGAGTACAATTACGACATTTACGACATTTGGATACTACTTGGATAGAAAAGGTCCAGAGAGAAATGGGCCAATTGCAGGCAATTGGAACTTGCTTGCTTAGACAATTTGGTTGGCATACATGAGTTGGGCTGAAGGGCATGTTTGTGTGCTGTGTAACTGCATGACTCGGACTCCAGGAGTGGTGACCCAAGCAATGTTGCATAGGTGTTTTCTCTATCATAGGAGTAAATTAATTTCAAAGAGCTCTTTGTGTCAATCACTGCAGATATTTGATAATGGCTCCATTCTTGTCGTTCAAGTGCATCTTTAATGCTTGCTGCTTGCTAGAGGGCAAAAGAAAATAAAATACTTCTCTTTGTCCCAAATGTCCCGAACCTCTTTACAGCCAATGCAAACAAATAGAAAGCAGGGGGATAAAAAAGTCAATTCTGAGTCCCTCGATATCACACATCTTGGAATAGTTACGCATTAACAACTGAAGCTACTCTGATAAAGCCAGTCAGTCTCAAAGTGCGGTGCTGGCTCGAAGGGCCAAATGGCCTCCTCCTGCACCTATTTTCTATTTTCTATGACACCAATGCATCCAGACATGCGCATGCCCGTAACATAGTCGACAGAACTCCCTCTGGCCCACCTCACCTCCATATTCCCTGGTACACACTCACAAACATTGAGTTACACTTGTTGGCAAGAACATATTGCCAAACTGATTTTGATTTCTTATCTCAAGTCAAGTCAAGTCAAGTCAAGTTTATTTGTCACATACACATACACGATGTGCAGTGAAATGAAAGTGGCAATGCCTGCGGATTGTGCACAAAAATTGTGCTCAAAATCATTTGATAATTTGTGCAAAGTTGGGGATCTGAAAACATCCAGATCCAATTATTTCATCAATACCTTGTAGCGATTTACTTTCTGATCAGTGACTTCATCAATTGCTTGTATCCATCTACCATAGATTACCTTTCATCTAAAACACACCTCCTTCATCGGAGCACCGCTAAATCCTACCTTAGAGACTCAGGCCAGTGAAGGAGGTGTCCAGGCTGTCTTTAATGAATTTAGCATAAGGACCAGATGTGTGGATTCATGCAATGACGTTTGCCAAATGTTATGACTGATGTAGTGATAAAACCATTTTTCCTGTTGCAAACCACACACATCTGCTTCCTCCTGGAATCTAAACAACTATAATTCCCAACTCAGTCAGGCACTGCTCTTGGACTCTTGCAAATTACCGGCAAAATATCTATTCCCATCACCCACGGAGCTGAAAAGCATAACACAGAGATTTTGCTTTCAGTAGCGGAAAGCATCCTAAGGATATTTCCCTGCTACAATGTGAGACCCCTCAGTCTTTAGTCAGTGTGCACTGTTTTCATTGTGCAATTGAACCTTGCAGCTACCAGCTACAAACGGTGCACTGGGGAATAGGAATCTGTTTTTAATCAGTGAGACTAGACTGCAAGATTTGTATGAGTTGATGTTTATAAAAAAGGAAAAAAGGACCTCAGACCCAACATTGGTGATTCTATCGCCTCTTACTTGAAAAGAAAGAAAAAAATATTATTATCCTTTCCAAATTGGTTTTCCCTAACTTCACCTCTCCTCTCCTCTTCCCCTCCCCTCATGCATCCCTTGTCTCAATTATCTTCTTATCACACAATTATTTCATCGATTCCTTGGAGCTAGTTACTTTCTGATCAGTGACTTCATCAATATAAGCCCCCAAAAGGTTTGAGTTTGTCTCAAGAGTTGATTGTAGATATGACCGTGGTGTTTAAGAGGCTTTTAGATGGGCATGTGTATATGCAGGGCATGGAGGGGTATGGATCATGTGCAGGCAGATGAGATTAGTCTATCGTGCTGTGTTCAACACAGACATTAAGGGTGTACAGGCCAGTCCCTGTGCTCATACACATCATAGGCCAACAAGGCAAGCTTACCTGCACGAGATAAACACATGAGGTTTTTGTGCAGTAATCAACCAGAACCAGGATCAGAAAGATGCCTTTCCTGCTCTTGATGGGATTCCTGGATGGGCTCGTGGGGAATGTGAGGGTGGAAACACGTCATCACTTGAGCTGAACTCGGGACTAGAACATAAAACATCAAACTTTGAAAAGGACAGCAGAGGGACAGGCCTTTCTGCCCTCAATGCCTGTGTTGAACATGGCAAGATAGACTGATCGCATCTGCCTGCACATAATCCATATCCCTTCATTCCCTGCATATACACGTGCCTATCTAAAAGCCTCTTCAACGCCACTGTCATATCCACACGGTGGCGCAGCGGTAGAGTTGCTGCCTTACAGCGAATGCAGTGCCGGAGACCCGGGTTCGATCCCAACTACGGGCGCCGTCTGTAAGGAGCTTGTACGATCTCCCCGTGACCTGCGTGGGTTTTCTCCGAGATCTTCGGTTTCCTCCCACACTCCAAAGACGTACAGGTTTGTAGGTTAATTAGATTGGTGTATGTATAAATTGTCCCTAGTGGGTATAGGTAGGATAGTGTTCATGTGCGGGGATCGCTGGTCGGCGCGGACCCGGTGGGCCGAAAGGGCCTGTTTCCGCGCTGTATCTCTAAACTAAACTAAACTAAACTACAATCAACTCTTGAGCCATACTCAATTCCTTTTGGGGCTTGACAGTGTAAATGATATTTCACCTGATTGGGGAAGTCTCAAAATTAGGGGAAGTTACCTCAAGATTAAATGATTAACTCTCAAGGGTTAGATTGGGGTGAATTTCATCTCCAAGTTAGTTGTGAAATTCTCTACTGCAGAGATCTGTAGACGTCAAGCAGTCAGATCTCACTTGGATTCCAATTGATATTCCACCTTCACAATTTGAGTTGTTCAACTCTCCGGCACTTCCAGAGGCAATGTTGCCATTGTGTGTTCAGATCCATGCCCACATCAACGCATTCCACTCTTCACCTCTCTCTGCAACACCCACTCACTACACCTCACATTTGCTGTGGTCCACAGTTCTACTTATTCCTCACTGCACTTGATGCAGTAACACACAGTCATATACCCTTGTTTCTTGCATCAAAGAACATGAATTTGAGCAGTTCTAGAATTTTATTCGCTTCTATTCCTCCCTTTGCTTTTCTCTGAGCCCATCTCTCTCTCTCTCTCTCTCTCTGACTGCTGTGTGACCTCTCTCTCTCTCTCTCTCTCTCTCTCTCTCTCTCTCTCTCTCTCTCTTAGAAAATAGATGCAGGAGGAGGCCATTTGGCCCTTCGAGCCAGCACTGGCTGATCATCCACAAGCAGTAACCCGTGCCTGCCTTCTCCCCATATCCGCTAGCCCTGAGAGCTCTATCTAACTCTCTTTTAAATTCATTATTCCCCCCTCTTATTTCACTGCATCATCCAGCACTGTTGCAGAGATCAGTGAAGCTTCCCAAAGAAGCAGTGAAGAAACATTTTACATGGATTTCCAAGAAGAAAACGTCACACTGAAGAACGCCACATTCCACAACAGGGGACACCTACTGGTGCCAGAAAACTTGGTTCAGCCAAACTCTGAGGGAAGAGTGGAAGGGAAGAAGCTGAAACAGAAACTAAGTTATGACTCAGCGACTGAGGGATAGATTTCAAATAACAGATAACGTTATTTGCTGAACAAAATCTTTTGCATGGAAATGGGATGTTGAAATGTTCATGGCAGTGTGCAGTAAGAAGAGTTATTTTGTGGAAATGGGGGGTAGAACTGGAAGTGTAGCATAAATCACTTAACTCTTGTGAGATGTACAGTTATGTGATGGTGAGGGTAGTTGATCCAGTCTGTGGAAGAAATGACACAAGGTTCTACCGAAGTACCAGGTTCTACGGAGGTGGCAGCTTCCTCACTTTACAGAGACGATGCAGAGGATACAAGGGATACGGGGAGAAGGCAGGAGTGGGGTACTGATATTGGATGATCAGCCATGGTCATATTGAATGGCGGTGCTGGCTCGAAGGGCCAAATGGCCTACTCCTGCACCTATTTTCTATGTTTAACACTGATGACATATTTCACTTGGGCAGCTTACAACCCAGTGGACAGACACAAAGTGCTGGAGTAGCTCAGCGGTACAGGCAGCATCTCTGGAGAAAAGGAATGGGTGATGTTTCAGGTCGAGATCCTTCTTCAGACCAACCCAGCGGTATGAGCATTGACTTCTCTAACTTCAAGTAACCCTTGCTTTCCCTCTCTCTCCAACCCTCCCCATCCTAGTTCTCCAGCCAGTCTGACAGTACTCCTGAGTAAATATAATCTCGATGTCACTTTCCCCTACCTAACAATGATCTATTCTACATTTTCCTTGATATTTGTCCCCTTTGTTCTCTCGTTTTCACACCTTACCCTTCCATATCTCTGTGCCTCCCTCTCCCCTGATTCTCAGTCTGCAGAAGGGGCTCGACCCAAAACGTCACCCATTCCTTCTCTCCAGAGATGCTGCCTGTCCCGCTGAGTTACTCCAGCATTTTATGTCTATCTTCGGTGTAAACCAGCATCTGCAGTTCCCTCCTGCACTGATGATACAAGTTCCCTTCAGAAGGAGTAAAGACGTCCTTCTGCAGTTGTATAGGGCCCTGGTGAGACCACATCTGGAGTATTGTGTGCAGTTTTGGTCTCCTAATTTGAGGAAGGACGTCCTTGCTATTGAGGCAGTGCAGCGTAGGTTCACGAGGTTAATCCCCGGGATGGCGGGACTGTCATATAAGGAAAGATTGGAAAGACTGGGCTTGTATTCACTGGAGTTTAGAAGGATGAGAGGGGATGTTATAGAGATGTAAAACATTATGAAAGGACTGGACAGGCTAGATGCAGGAAAAATGTTCCCAATGTTGGGGGAGTCCAGAACCAGGGGCCACAGTCTAAGAATAAAGAGGGGGGGGGGGGGGCTTTTAAAACTGAGGTGAGAAAAACTTTTTCACCCAGAGAGTTGTGAATTTGTGGAATTCTCTGCCACAGAGGGCAGTGGAAGCCAAATCACTGGATGGATTTAAGAGAGAGTTAGATAGAGCTATAGGGGCTAGTGGAATCAAGGGATATGGGGAGAAGGCAGGCACAGGTTACTGATTGTGGATGATCAGCCATGATCACAATCAATGGTGGTGCTGGCTCGAAGGGCTAAATGGACTCATTCTGCACCTATTTTCTATATTTTTCTATGTTAGATCAAAAATGGGCCCAACCCTGTAAATGGGTCAAATCTGTAAAAAAAATCAACAAGTAAATCACTTTTTTTTAACAAAAAGTAAATGGTTCTCTTGTGTATGGAATAGCGTAACATATTTGTATGATGTATGGATGCAGGCTCTGTACAGTTAGAGAGAGTGGAAGAAACAAGATGCAGACGTTTTAACGATGCTCCTTGTCCTTCAGTGATTCCGTTTTTGAGGATGTAACTAGGAAAATGGATAGGGGAGAGCCGGTGGATGTGGTGTACCTCGGCTTTCAGAAAGCCTTCGACAAGGTCCCACATAGGAGATTAGTGGGCAAAATTAGAGCACATGGTATTGGGGGTAGGGTACTGACATGGATAGAAAATTGGTTGACAGACAGAAAGCAAAGAGTGGGGATAAATGGGTCCCTTTCAGAATGGCAGGCAGTGACTAGTGGGGTACCGCAAGGCTTGGTGCTGGGACCGCAGCAATTTACAATATACATCAATGACTTGGATGAAGGGATTAAAAGTAACATTAGCAAATTTGCAGATGATACAAAGCTGGGTGGTAGTGCGAGCTGTGAGGAAGGTGCTATGAGGTTGCAGGGTGACTTGGACAGGTTGTGTGAGTGGGCGGATGCATGGCAGATGCAGTTTAATGTGGATAAGTGTGAGGTTATCCACTTTGGTGGTAAGAATAAGAAGGCAGATTATTATCTGAATGGTGTCAAGTTAGGAAAAGGGGACGTACAACGAGATCTGGGTGTCCTAGTGCATCAGTCACTGAAAGGAAGCATGCAGGTACAGCAGGCAGTGAAGAAAGCCAATGGAATGTTGGCCTTCATAACAAGAGGAGTTGAGTATAGGAACAAAGAGGACCTTCTGCAGTTGTACAGGGCCCTAGTGAGACTGCACCTGTAGTACTGTGTGCAGTTTTAGACAATAGACAATAGATAATAGGTGCAGGAGGAGGCCATTCGGCCCTTCGAGCCAGCACCGCCATTCAATGTGATCATGGCAGATCATTCTCAATCAGTACCCCGTTCCTGCCTTCTCCCGATACCACCTGACTCCGCTATCCTCCAAATTTGAGGAAGGATATTCTTGCTATTGAGGGGGTGCAGCGTAAGTTTACTAGGTTAATTCCCGGAATGGCGGGACTGTCGTATGTTGAAAGACTGGAGCGGCTAGGCTTGTATACACTGGAATTTAGAAGGATGAGAGGGGATCTTATCGAAACATATAAGATTATTAAGAGGTTGGACACGTTAGAGGCAGGAAACATGTTCCCAATGTTGGGGGAGTCCAGATCCAGGGGCCACAGTTTAAGAATAAGGGGTAGGCCATTTAGAACGGAGATGAGGAAAAACGTTTTCAGTCAGAGAGTTGTGAATCTGTGGAATTCTCTGCCTCAGGCGGCAGTGGAGGCCAATTCTCTGAATGCATTCAAGAGAGAGCTGGATAGAGCTCTTAAGGATAGCGGAGTCAGGGGGTATGGGGAGAAGGCAGGAATGGGGTACTGATTGAGAATGATCAGCCATGATCACATTGAATGGCGGTGCTGGCTTGAAGGGCCAAATGGCCTCCTCCTGCACCTATTGTCTATTATTGTCTATTCCATATCTCCCTGAAACGGCAGCATTAAAATAACCCACACTGTCTCCAACTACCACACCCTTCTAGTCACAGCCCAGCATGCCCACCCTCCCACATCCCCACATGCACATCTGTAACAATCTCCCTCCCACACCCACCAGCATGCACATCTGTAATAATCACCCTCCAACATTCCCACATGCACATCTGTATGCAACTCAACCTCCAACATCCACCAGCATTCACATCTGTATGTAACTCAACCTCCCATAGCCCAGAGAGACACACAAAAACACCTATTCATTTTCTCCAGAGATGCTGTCTGACCCTCTGAGTTACTCCAGCTTTTTGTGTCTATCTTCGGTTTAAACCAGCGTCTGCAGTTCCTTCCTACACATCCCCGCATGCACATCTGTATGTAACACCCTCCCACATCCCCGCATGCACATCTGTATGTAACTCACACTCCTACATCCCTACATGCACAACTGTATGTAACAACACGCATGCACATCTGTATGTAGCACCCTCCCACAGCCACCAGCATGCACATCTGTAATAATGCATCCTCCCACAGCCCAGCATGCACATCTGTAATAACACCCTCCCACATCCCAGATGCACATCTGTATGTAACTCACCCTCCCACTGCCACCAACCTGCACATCTGTATGTAACACCCTCCCACAGACAATCGGACAGGAAACCTAATCATTATTGGAAGTTAAGGAATCAATGCGCAATGATTTATTGGAAGTCAGGGCCTCTGGTATTATAATAACTAATAAACAGATGTGAATAAAATGAAATAAAAAGCATGATTATTGTCAGTGCCACAGTGCCCTGGAGATGAATCTCCAAATTACTGGAGGGTCCGGAAAATCCCGGAGAATCAAAAACGATTCCAATGTCCAGAATGGATCTTTCTGCAGTTACAGTCTGTGCCAGGTCTAAATTATTCAGAATTCCTAAAGATTTTTAGATCTTAGAGGAATCACGAGAGAGATGGGGTTAGTGCGGGGAAGTGGTAGAGAGCCAGCCACAGACGTAGTGAATGGTGGAGAAGGTAAAAGGGCTAAATGGCTTTCTGTTTCTTATCCTCATGATTTTAATTGTAAAAAAAAAATAATAAGGGTTTGCATTTTTCTTTGAATCAGGAGGAAGAGTGCCGCCAATTGTGAACAAAGCCATGGTAGGCACTTTGCTTCTGAGATGACAGTGTGTCCACTTTAAGAGAAGCTGATAAATTTAAATCCTATTAAAATGAGTAGTGTACTTTAATTACTTTTAATATAAAAAATTGAATTAAAAATTACCAATCCTCATTTCACCAGAGAAATTGCTTTTATATATTATATATAAGTTTGTAATCAATCTTTTTTATGACTTTCTCCATGTATATTTTGGTGCTCATCAGTGTGACAGATGTTAGTGCTGAGACAGAGGTTTTCACATTAAATTTCCATCATCCCACAAAACCATCTCACTTTGGGTACAGTAAGGCATAGAAACGGAGTGTAGCATCCCTCCATGCTTACCCATCAAATGCCCAAACAGGCCCTGTTTGGCTTAAAGAAAAGGACAGGTCTTGCAAGGCTCAGATATCAGACACACTCGGACACATTAAACCCCCTGAGAGGATATAGAACATAGAACAGTACCATAGACAATAGACAATAGACAATAGGTGCAGGAGGAGGCCATTCGGCCCTTCGAGCCAGCACCGCCATTCAATGTGATCATGGCTGATCATTTACAACATACCGCACAACAACAGGCCCTTCGGCCCACAATGTCTGTGCCGAACGTAACGCCAAGACAACGACGTACAACCCATATCCCTGCATCCCCTGCATTTTCCATATGCCTATCCAAAAGTCTTTTACAGGTCACTTGTGTGTCTGCCTCAAACACCACCCCCCAAAAGCCCATTCCAGGCACTCACTGCCCTTTGTGTAAACGACCTGCCGGCACATCTCCTTTAAACTTTGCCCCTCTCACCCTTAAACTACACCTCTTGCATTTGATTTGTCCATCCTGGGAGAACGAACCTGAGTGATTACAGTTCTGGTCCTGTCCTGTAATGGGGGTGATCAGAACTGCACACAATACTCCAAATGCGGACTGACCAAAGTCCTTTAAAGCTGCACCATGACTTCCTGGCCCTTATATTCGATGCCCCGACCTACAAAAGCAAGCATACCATATGCCTTCTTTATCGCACTATTACTTGTGTTGCCACTTTCAGGGAGTTGTGGAGTTGGTCTCCAAGATCCGTCTGTACATCAATGCCGTTTAGGGTCATGCCGTTAATTGTATAGTTTTCCTTTGCATTGGGACTTTAGACTACAAAGATATAGTGACAAAACAGGCCCTTCGGCGCACAAGTCTGCGCTGACCAGCGATTACCCCGTTCACTAACAGTAGTGGCAATTTTACAATTTTACCGAAGCCAATTAAATTACAAACCTGTACGTCTTTGGATTGTGGGAGAAACCCAAAAGATTTCATAAATACACAAGGGGGAAAAGGGTAACTAGAGAGAGAGAGTGGGACCGCTCAGGAATCAAAGTGGTCACCTCTGTGTGAAGCCACAGGAGATGGGCACGGTCCTCAATGAGTATTTCTCCTCTGTATTTACCGAGGAGAAAGACAATAGGCGGCACGGTAGCGCAGCGGTAGAGTTGCTGCTTTACAGCGAATGCAGCGTCGGAGCCTCAGGTTCGATCCTGACTACGGGCGCCGTCTGTAAGGAGTTTGTACGTTCTCCCCGTGACCTGCGTGGGTTTTCTCCGAGATCTTCGGTTTCCTCCCACACTCCAAAGACGTACAGGTATGTAGGTTAATTGACTGGGTAAATGTAAAAATTGTCCCTAGTGTGTGTAGGATAGTGTTAGTGTGCGGGGATCACTGGGCGGTGCGGACTTGGTGGGCCGAAAAGGCCTGTTTCCGCGCTGTATCTGAAATATGAAAAAAATATAAAAATAAATAGGTCGGAGGAACTTGGGGCAGTCAATGGAAGTGTGTTGAGAGCAGTCAGTGTTGCTGTTGAAGAGGTGCTGAAGGTACTGTCATGTGTGATGGTAGACAAATCTCCAGGGCCTGATCAGATATATCCGAGGACATTGCAGGAAACTAGACAGGAAATTGCGGGAGCCCTGGTTGAAATATACGAGTCGTCCTTAAATACAGGAGAGGTGCCCGAAGACTGGAGGGTGGCAAATGTTGTGCCTCTTTTCAAGAAGGGCTGCAGGGAAAATGCTGGGAACTATAGGCCGGTGAGCTTAACATCTGTGGTTGGAAAGTTACTGGAGAGTATTCTGAGGGATAGGTTATACAGGCATTTAGGTGGACATCGGCTGATTCGGGATCGTCAGCATGGTTTTGTACGTGGGAGGTCGTGTCTCAGAAATCTGATTGAGTTTTTGAAGACGTGACCAAAAAGGTTGATGAGGGCAGAGCTGTCGATGTTGTGTACATGGATTCAGTAAGGCGTTCGACAAGGTTCCGCATGGTAGGCTGCTCTGGAAGGTTAGATCACATGGGATCCAAGGAGAGATAGCTGAATGGATAGCAAATTGGCTTCATGGAAGGAAGCAGAGGGTGTTGGTGGAAGGTTGCTTCTCAGACTGGAGGCCTGTGGCTAGTGGTGTGCCTCAGGGTTGGGTGCTGGGCCCGTTACTGTTTGCATTTACATCAATGATTTGGATGAGAACAGACAGGGCAAGATTAGCAAGTTTGCTAACGATACAAAAGTTAGTGGTTTTGCAGAAAGTGAAGATGGTTGTGAACGATTGCAGCAGGATCTGGATCGATTGGCCAGGTGGGCGGAGGAATGGTTGATGGAATTTAATACAGAGAAATGTGAGGAGTTGCATTTTGGGACATCGAACAAGGGCAGGACCTACACAGTAAATGGTGGGGGTCTGGGTAGTGTTGTAGAGCAGAGGGATCTAGAAGTACAGGTGCAAGGTTCCTTGAAGGTCGAGTCGCAGGTAGATAAGGGGGTCAAAAAGGCTTTTGGCACTTTGGACTTCATCAGTCAGAGTATTGAGTATAGAAGTTGGGAGGTCATGTTGCAGTTGTATAAGACGTTGGTGAGACCACATCTAGTTCTGACCACCATGTTATACGAAATATATTGTCAAGCTTGATAGGGTTCAGAAAAGATTTACAAGGATGTTGCCAGGACTAGAGGGTGTGAGCTATAGGGAAAGGTTGAGTAGGCTGGGTCTCTATTCCATGGAGCGCAGGAGGATGAGGGGTGATCTTACAGAGGTGTACAAAATCATGAGAGGTTAGATCGGGTAGATACACAGAGTCTCTTGCCAGAGTAGGGGAACCAAAGACCAGAGGACATAGGTTTAAGGTGAGGGGGAAAAGATTTAATAGGAATCCGAGGAGTAACTTTTCATAGAAACATAGAAACATAGAAAATAGGTGCAGGAGGAGGCCCTTCGGCCCTTCGAGCCAGCGCCGCCATTCATTGTGATCATGGTTGATCGTCCCCAATCAATACCCCATGCCTGCCTTCTCCCCATATCCCTTGATTCCATTAGCCCTAGAGCTCTATCTAACTCTCTCTTAAATCCATCCAGTGATTTGGTTTCCACTGCCCTCTGTGGCAGAGAATTCCACAAATTCACAACTCTCTGTTTTTTCTCACCTCAGTTTTTCCACACAATGGGTGGTGGGTGTATGGAACAAGCTGCCAGATGAGGTAGTTGAGGCTGGGACTATCCCATCGTTTAAGAAACAGTTAGACAGGTACATGGATAGGGTAGGTTTGGAGGGATATGGACCAAGCGCAGGCAAGTGGGACCAGTGTAGCTGGGACATTGTTGGCCGGTGTGGGCAAGTTGGGCCGAAGGGCCTGTTTCCACACCGTATCGCTCTATGACTCTGTGGCTCTAAAACAGTAGCACCCGGAGAAAACCCACGGCAAAACAGGAAGAATGTACAAACTCCGCACAGACAGCACCTGTAGTCAGGATCGAACCCGGGTCTCGGGCACTGTAAGGCAGCAACTGCACTGCAGTCCCACTGTGCCACCCTCTCAAAGTGCAACATCTCACACTTGCACCAATTAAACTCCATCTGCCATTTCTCACCCCATTTCTGTAGCTGATCTATATCCCACTGTATACTTTGACAACCTTACTCACAGTCCACACGATCACAGCAATCTTGATGTCAACTGCAGACTTACTAACCAACCCCTTGAACATTTATATATATCACAAACAGCAGCGGTCCCAGCACCGTTCCCTGCAGAACCCCACTTGTCACAGCCTGAATACTGTCCCTCCACCACACCCCTCTGTCTTCTATCAGTAAGCCAATTCTGATTCCATACAACCAAGTCATTCTTAATCCGTGCATCTTAATCTTCTGGATCAGCCTACCACTTTATCAAATGCATTATTAAAATCTCTGTTGACAACAACAAGGCTTAAATGTAATAGGAAATTCCCGTATAAAATTATAAAAGGACTGGACCAGTTAGATGCAGGAAACATGGTCCCAACGTTGGAGTCCAGAACCAGGGGACACAGTCTAAGAATAAAGGGGAGGCCATTTAAAACTGGGGTGCGAAGAAACCTTTTCACCCAGAGAGTTGTGAATTTGTGGAATTCTCTGCCACACAAGGCAGTGGAGGCCGATTCACTGCACAAATTTAAAAGAGAGTTAGATAGAGCTCTTGGGGCTAGTGGAATCAAGGGATATGGGGAGAAGGCAGGCATGGGTTACTGGTTGTAGATGATCAGCCATGATCACAATTAATGGCGGTGCTGGCTCGAAGGGCCAAATTGCCTCCTTCTGCACCTATTTTCTATGTTTCTATGTTTCTACCTTTCAAATTATTTTTTAAACAACTCAGGAGATTTGTTTAACTTTGGTTTCCATAAAAAGCCATCTCATTGACTTAATTTACACAATCTATAGCAGTCAAAGCCACTTCTTAATGCCAAGCACATTATCATACCTAAAGTACAATAATCCGAATGATTCACCTCACTGGAGAAAAATCACAACAAGGATCTCATCAAAAGGATGAATCAGTTAGTTCTGAGGTAAAATATTCCACACCTCCCACACAAACTGCAAATGCAAGCAGATTTCATCTTCAATGCCCCAAAGCAAAATGAACAGGAGTCATTTTCAGGCCCATCATTACCGTGGTGGCAACCCACCATTAAACACATGGAGGACCAGAAACATCTTCATCAAGTCAGACAAGCACAGGCAGGGCCCCGGTACACCAGTCCATGAGCACAGGCAGGGCCCCAGTACACCAGTCCACGAGTACAGGCAGGGCCCCGGTACACCAGTCCATGAGCACAGGCAGGGCCCCGGTACACCAGTCCATGAGCACAGGCAGGGCCCCAGTACACCAGTCCATGAGCACAGGCAGGGCCCCAGTACACCAGTCCATGAGTACAGGCAGGGCCCCGGTATACCAGTCCACAAATACAGGCAGGGCCCCGGTACACCAGTCCATGAGCACAGGCAGGGCCCCAGTACACCAGTCCATGAGCACAGGCAGGGCCCCAGTACACCAGTCCATGAGTACAGGCAGGGCCCCAGTACACCAGTCCATGAGTACAGGCAGGGCCCTGGTACACCAGTCCACAAATACAGGCAGGGCCCCGGTACACCAGTCCACGTGTACAGGCAGGGCCCTGGTACACCAGTCCACGAAGCCAGGCATTCCCTTGTGTTCCTGGTGTTATTTTAGACACTTTTATTAGAACATCTCTGGTCATTTCTGACCACTGCTCATAGCAATGAGATGGACAACTCACATGTTCATGGCGATTGAAAGCATGATCCAGAGTAATGTTTGCAGAAACAAGGAACTGCAGATACTCGTTTACAAGAAAAGCCACAAACTGCTGGAATAACTCATAGTGGTTCAGGCAGCATCTCGGGAGAATTTGGTTAGGTGACGTTTTCGGCTCATGACCCTTTTTCAGGCTGACCCACTGAGTTACTCCATCACTTTGTGTCTTTTCCAGAGGTGAGAGCTTTGCTTAAGAACTCTACACCTAAGAGGCATATGGATTGTGGTAGCAACAATAAGAAGCAAGACGTGCTTTACACAGGATGATTGAACCACACATACACCGATCAGCCAAAACATTATGACCACTGACAGGTGAAGTGAATAACATTAATCATCTTGTTACAATGGCATCTGTCAAGGGGTGGGATATATTATCCAGCAAGTGAACAGTCAGTTCTTGAAGTTGATGTGTTGGATGCAGGAGAAATGGACAGGAGTAAAGACCTGAGCGACTTTGAGCGACCAAATTGTTATGGCCAGACGACTGGGTCAGAGCATTTCTGAAACGGCAAAGCTTGTGGGGTGCTCCCGGTCAGCAGTGGTGAGTACCTACCGACAGTGGTCTGAGGAGGGACAAACCACAAACCGGCGACAGACAGGGTGTTGAGCGCCCAAGGCTCATCGATGTGCGAAGGCAACGAAGGCTATCCCGCCTGATCCGAACCGACAGAAGGTCTATTGTGGCACAAGTCACTGAAAATGTTAATGGTGGTCATGTGAGGAATGTGTCACAATACACAGTGCATCGCACCCTGCTGCGTATGGGGCTGCACACGGAGGACCAACAGCATATTAGGCAGGTGGTCATAATGTTTTGGCTGATCAGGTCATAATGTTTTGGCTGATCGGTGTACATTCTCCCACATATGCCCCTCCAGAAGAGATAACATTATCATTTAATTATTTATGTGTTTTAGCTGCTTTTAGTTAACTATTTTTTAAAGATTATAATAACCCTAAACTTTTAATTATTCATTTCACTGTTAATAGGTCTTAAATACCTCTGACTGTCAAAGACACATAAATATTAATTACACTCGCAAATCTGGAAGCAGGGCTTTGTTGCCTGTCAAACATTCGTGGGTCTGAAGAAGGGTCTCGACCCGAAACGTCACCCATCCCTTCTCTCCAGAGATGCTGCCTGTCCCGCTGAGTTACTCCAGCATTTTGTGTTTATCTTTGGTGTAAACCAGCATCTGCAGTTCCTTCCTTCACAAACTTCCACGGGCATTTGGCAAAGGGACTGATAACAATGTGCCCTTGGTGAGTGTAAGAAAATAACTGCAGATGCTGGTACAAATCGAAGGTATTTATTCACAAAATCCTGGAGTAACTCAGCAGGTCAGGCAGCATCTCAGGAGAGAAGGAATGGGTGATGTTTCGGGTCGAGACCCTTCTTCAGACTGATGTCAGGGGGGCCCTTGGTGAGTGACTGTCTGAACCAGGGTCCCAACCTCTGCTGTGGGCTTGATAATTCGGCACACACATTCAGAAAATCATCAAAACTTATGGGAGCAAAATTCAGTACATCATATCTATACTGGCCACACTGGCCTGGTGTGTAGGAGTGCATGCAAACGTGGGATAACATAGAACTAGTGTGAAGATAGACACAAAATGCTGGAGTAACTCAGCGGGACAGGCAACATCTCAGACTGAAGAAGGGTTACCCATTCCTTCTATCCAGAGATACTGCCTGTCCCTGCTGAGTTACTTCAGCATTTTGTGTCTATCTTTGGTGTAAAACAGCTTTTTACACATAGAACTGGTGTGAATGGCTGCTTGATAGTTGGCATGGACTTCATTGGCCGAGGGACGGTTTCCATGTTGTTTCTCTGAAACTAAAGAACTAAAGTCTAAGTGCTTAATGGCTGCTTATTGACCATAAGATGGTGGATTCCTCTCTCTCATCTATCTTCTACGAAACCAATACTTCTCTCCCCTCCACCCACCTCTGCCATCCCATTACACTTCTATATGTCCAGCAACACAATTCTCCTGTTCAATACAAACACATTTATCTCAGGCAAAAGGATACGATTCAGAGGAAGGTTTCCAAAGACGAGGCACCGGGCAACTGGAAGGTATTCATGTCAATAAATATTCACAAAGTGAAAAATACATTACAATTCACTGTAATTTCCAAATATGGTATCTTGAAACTAGAGCACTGGGACTTTGGAAGTCACAATTAGGAAATAAAGTGGACTGTTTAGATTTGAGGTAATTGCTGAAATTACTCAAAGGAAACTAATTGGGGTTTTTTCCACAGGAAAATGAATAATTTGCTACCTTCTGTTAAAACAACTGTGCATTTTCTGACAACATTGAATAGGCAAGGGTGTTCAGATAAACTTAACACAGCTGAGAACAATTTTAAGTAATTGACAAAGTAAGTTTATTTTTTATTTAACCGTCACCTTCTGGAATGTCAGTAATCCTTTGATTTGGTGTCTTCGGGACTGATTTTTAAGCCTGTAAAATAAAATGGAGCTGCAAGTGTTGGCAGTTGTGTATGTTTTACCGTGAGATGCTTGATGTGTATTGTGTAGCACGACCCCTGTAGCAGCAGAATGCTGTATCAGATCAAATAGACTTGAACTTTTCCACACTTACTACCACGGAGGAATAGCCAGACCACGAAAGGAAAATAGTCAAAAGTTTTTTTTAAAAATCTGCAGGTGCCACACATCTGAAATAAAGACAGAACATGCTGGAATAACTCTGCTGATCACACAAGACACGTGGGAAGAGAAACAGAGTCAATGTTTCAGGTCAAAGTGAGAACCAAAGATACTGGAGGAGCAAGATGAACTACTCCGTCAAAATCACCTATACTGAAGTGTAGTACGCAAAGGAGCGGAACGTCCGCCATTTTAGTAGGCAAAACCCACCGTTCGCTCTGCCTCTCGTAGTGTAATCAGTGTTTTGGGGGAACAGTATGTGTGATGATACCATTAAAATGCAGAATATATCTCATCTATCAATTCACAGATTTTTGTTATTTTTCTTTTTAAATGTTTCTGCAAGTTTCTGCCTACTAAAATGGCGCCATGACACACTACGGTTTTTAGGGTCAAGTGGTCTATCTTGCTCTGCTCTATTATCTTTGGTGAGAACTCAGCAGGTCAGACTGGATCAGTGGGGGTGGAACAATTCTGCGTCCTTTTGTCGAAACAAAAAAAACCAGCAGATGCTGGTTCACAAACGAGCCACAGAGTGCTGGAGTAACTCAGCGGGTCAGGCAGCACCTCAGGAGAACATGGATAGGTGACGTTTCACAGAGTGCTGGAGTAACTCAGTGGGTCAGGCAGCATCTCAGGAGAACATTGATAGGTGACGTTTCAGATTGGGATCATTCTTCACACTCTAGACCCGACCTGAAAAGTCACCTATCCAGGTTCTACTGAATTGCTGCCTGACCCGCTAAGTTACTCCAGCACTTTCTGTCTTATTCTGCGTTTAGAACTGAGATGAGGAAAAACATTTTCAGTCAGAGAGTTGTGAATCTGTGGAATTCTTTGCCTCAGAAGGCAGTGGAGGCCAATTCTCTGAATGCATTCAAGAGAGAGCTGGATAGAGCTC
>NC_135976.1:2205232-2237732 GCF_053455715.1 Rhinoraja longicauda
CTCTCCTCTCCCCTCTCCTCTCTCCTCTCCTCTCCTCTCCTCTCCCCCTCCCCTCCCCTCCCCTCCCCTCCCCTCCTCTCCCCTCCCCTCCCCTCCCCTCCCCTCCCCTCCCCTCCCCTCCCCTCCCCTCCCCTCCCCTCCCCTCCCCTCCCCTCCCCTCCCCTCCCCTCCCCTCCCCTCCTCTCCTCTTCTTTGTGTCCTGGAGGTGCCTCCTGCAGCGACCTGAAGGTGCTGGAGGCATCACCCCCGGTTCACCCTCCTACTGGTCCTTGCTCCTCACCTTAGAGGGCGGCACGGTGGCGCAGCGGTAGAGTTGCTGCCTTCCTGCAAATGCAGCGCCAGAGACCCGGGTTGGATCCTGACTACGGGTGCTGTCTGTACGGAGTTTGTACGTTCTCCCCGTGACCTGCGTGGGTTTTCTCTGAGATCTTCGATTTCCTCCCACACTCCAAAGACGTACAGTTATGTAGGTTAATTTGCTTGGAAAATGTAAAAATTGTCCCTGGTGGGTATAGGATAGTGTTAGTGTGCGGGGATCGCTGGGCGGCATGGACCCGGTGGGCCCAGAGGGCCAGTTTCTGTGCTGTATCTCTAAACTAAACTAAAGATTGTTTGTTAATTCATCTCCTCAGATATGGAGGAATGGTCATTCTCAAGCCTGAAGAAGAAGATATGTGGAGGAAGGAACTGCCGACGCTGGTTTACACCAAAGATCGACACAAAATGCTGAAGTAACTCAGCGGGTCAGGCAGCATCTCCGGAGAGAAGGAAAGGGTGACGTTTCGGGATAAGATCGCCATCCCAGGCAGTTTCGGTTCTGTCATACAGTGGGCCAGTAAAGTGGAGGTTTTTAAACCCTGTGTCCCACACTGAGCCCAGTTCCCATCACAAACCATCTCCCTTCCATCCACCAGTCTGATGAAGGGTCTCGACTTGAAACGTCACCCATTCCTTCTCTCCAGAGATGCTGCCTGACCCGTTGAGTTATTCCAGCATTTTCTGTCTATATTCAAAGAAGATACAATATGTTCTCTTTAAACAAAACATAAAGTAGGAGTGAATAATGTTGTACAACAATAATTATGCCCAGGAATATAGTTCCTTGGCCAGGTTTACTCTAAAGTTATTTTGCAACGTCAAAATTACAGGTCCCTTGTAGACATTGTGGACCGTGCAGTGATAGGATCTTCACAGATGGGCAGAAGTTTGCTGAGGTGTGATTGAATGTGAAATAAGTATCTCTGTAGAAGTAGCAACAATGGAGAGAGGACTTTACCCCTTAGAGATACAGCACAGGAACAGGCCCTTCAGCCCACTGACTTCACGTCGACCAGCGATCCCGGTACACTGGCACTGAACTACACACTAGGACAGTTTACAATTTTACCAAAGCCAATTAGTCCATAAACCTGTACGCCTTTGGAGTGTGAGAGGGGAACCAGAGCACCCAGAGAAAACTCAGAGTCACAGGGAGAACGTGCAAACTCTGTGCAGACATCATCTGTGGTCAGGATCAAACCCTGGTTCCTGGAGCCGCAAGGTGGCAACTCCTCCACTGTGCCACTCAGACAAGGAGTACAGGCAAACATCGAATGGAAGAAAACTTGTGAACAAATGGCTTCAGTCTGAAGAAGGGTCTCAGTCCAAAACGTCACGTTCCTTTTCTCCAGAGATGCTGCCTGTCCCTCTGAGTTACTCTGGCATTTTGTGTCTATCTTCAGTTTAAACCAACATCTGCAGTTCCTTCCACAAATGTCACCAGTCCTGCTTACTAGTTTATCGTGGTTTCAAAGCATCTCATTCAGTCTGAAGAAGGGTCCCGACTCGAAACGTTACCTATCCATATTCTCCAGAGAAGATGCCTGATCCGCTGAGTTACTCCAGCACTTTGTGTCTTTTTAACTGTACACCAGCATCTGCAGTTCCTTGTTTCTATGTTTGTGCATCTCAATGGCACTTAAAGATGAAACCTGAAAGCATACCACAAAGGAAGATATAAGCGTCGGAAGGAACAGCAGATGCTGGTTTACACCAAAGACAGACACAGCAGGCAGCATCTATGGAGACAAGGAATGGGTGACGTTTTGGGTCGAGACTTTTCTTCAGACTGAGTCAGGGAGACATAGAGATATGGAAGGGTAAGGTGTAAAAACACAGATCAAAGGGGACGTGGCTCAAGGAAAATGTAGAATGGATCGTTGTTGGCTGAGGGAAAGGTGACAAGAAGGCACACAATCAGTAAAATGTAATCAGGAGGACAGTGAAACTGATTTCACTGAAGGAAGGTGGAAGGACTGAAATCCTAAGCTTGGTGGTCGACTTTGGTTATCAGGAATGTTTGAGGAGGAGAGAGGGAAAAGATTTAAGGAGGGAATTCCAGAGCCGGAAGCTTCAGCGACTGAAAGCCACCGTTGGGGCCATGTTAAAGCCAGGAGATGGGTGGGGAAAGGAGAACGAGAGGGGGAGCTGGGACTCCCAGGAGCTGTTGCTGGGGGAGACCTCAGACAGAGATATGGTCTTTACTCCAGTCAAGACAAATGCAAGGTCGGAGAAGAAATACCTCAAAGCTGTGCACACACACACACACACACACACACACACATACACACACACACACACACACACACACACACACACACACACACACACACACACACACACACACACACACAGACACACACACACACACACACACACACACACACACACACACACACACACACACACACACACACACACACACACACACACAAAAAGAATATCCAACATCATAGATACAGCAGCTTTGAAGAAAAGCCTAACAATTGGTAGGGGATTAACTGTGCATGCTGTAATTAAATCTACATTGACATCTTGCTAATTAGCTCCTTAATTACAATGAAACAACATAATTACAGGCAGAGCCTTTGCTAATTGTTAATTAGAATTAGTGGCAATTATTTGGTGGTTTTCTTCAGACTGACGAGGCAGAAGAACAAATGATTGCTTGACTGTGTCTGCAATGGGCACTGCTACTGCTGCTTCACGGGGCAGTCTGCCTGTCAGCTCCAGCATGGCAGCTTCATAATGCAGGAACATCCAACCACTCAGCTCCACTCAACCGCGGCTAATTTGGAAAAGACTCTCGTCAATACACAGATTACCGTACAAGATGTAAATTACATTATGCCACAGTGAGTCACAGTTTAGAAAAAGGGTCAGATTCCAAACCAGGTCAGTGAATCCCGTAAACACAAAACGCCAGAGTAACTCTGGAGAGAAGGAACGGGTGACGTTTCGAGTCGGCACCCTTCTTCAGACTTAACGTCACCCATTCCTTCTCTCCAGAGATGCTGCCCGTCCCGTTGAGTTACTCCAGCAATTTTGTGTCCTTCTTCGGTGTAAACCAGCATCTGCCGTTTCTTTCTACACAATGGATTTTGTAAGTGTGTTAAAAAATAAACAATGGATCAATAGACAATAGATAAAAGACAATAGGTGCAGTTGGCCATTCAGCCCTTCGAGCCAGCACCGCCATTCATCATGATCATGGCTGATCATCCACAATCAGTAACCCGTTCCTGCCTTCTCCCCATATCCCTTGACTATCATTAAGAGCTCTATCTAACGCTCTCTTGAAAGCATCCAGGGAATTGGCCTCCACTGCCTTCTGAGGCAGAGAGTTCCACAGATTCACAACTCTCTGAGTGAAAAAGTTTCTCCTCAGCTCCGTTTTAAATGGCCTACCCCTTATTCTTAAACTGTGGTCCCTGGTTCGGGACTCCCCCAGCATTGGGAACATGTTTCCTGCCTCCAGCGTTTCCAATCCCTCAATAATCTTATATGTTTCAATAAGATCCTCTCTCATCCTTCTAAATTCCAGTGTATACAATAAACAATAGACAATAGGTGCAGGAGGAGGCCATTCGGCCCTTCGAGCCAGCACCGCCATTCAATGTGATCATGGCTGATCATTCTCAATCAGTACCCCGTTCCTGCCTTCTCCCCATACCCCCTGACTCCGCTATCCTTAAGAGCTCTATCTAACTCTCTTGAATGCATTCAGAGAATTGGCCTCCACTGCCTTCTGAGGCAGAAAATTCCACAGATTCACAACTCCCTGACTGAAAAAGTTTTTCCTCATCTCCAAGCCCAGTCACTCCAGCCTTTAAACATACGACAGTCCCGCAATTCCGGGAATTAACCTCATAAACCTACGCTGCACTCCCTCAATAGTAAGAATGTCATTCCTCAAATTTGGAGACCAAAACTGCACACAGTACTCCAGGTGTGGTCTCACTAGGGCCCTGTACAACTGCAGAAGGACCTCTTTGCTCCTATACTCAACTCCTCTTGTTATGAAGACCAACATTCCATTAGCTTTCTTCACTGCCTGCTGTACCTGCATGCTTCCTTTCAGTGACTGATGCACTAGGACACTCAGATCTCGTTGTACTTCCCCATTTCCTAACTTAACACCATTCAGATAATAATCTGCCTTCCTTTTCTTACCACCAAATTGGATTTACCTCACATTTATCCACATTAAACTGCATCTGCCATGCATCTGCCCACTCACACAACCTGTCCAAGTCACCCAGTATCCTCATAGCATCCTCCTCACAGTTCACACTGCCACCCAGCTTTGTATCATCTGCAAATTTGCTAATGTTACTTTTAATCCCTTCATCTAAGTCATTAATGTACATTGTAAATAGCTGCGGTCCCAGCACCGAGCCTTGCAGTACCCCACTAGTCACTGCCTGCCATTCTGAAAGGGACCCGTTAATCCCTACATTTTATGTCCTGAATGCCAACCAGTCGGTGGGTGAAAGAGCCACCTGAAGAGCATTGCCATCCCGGCTCATCTCCACACCATTCCAGCTTGAGCTGAGGGACTGGTTTCAGCCAACGCAAGAGCCCAAAGTGTCTTTAAACTGGGCTCAGAGCCGCTCCTGATCCCACCAGTCACACGGTTGTTCATGGAGGAGAGATCAGCTTGGTGCAGCAACACATATTGTTTGATTGACTTACGCAGACCAACATTAGCAACAGCAAAGCAGCAGCACAAATGGCAGTGGCACCAAGGTCAACAAGGGTCTTGCGTTGATGGTGAAGCCCTGATGATGTGGGAACAACACTGCTCCTGCCCCAACTCGGATAATAATGCGATGGTAACGACAGTGACCCTGGTATTGAAAATCACATGGGGCTTTGCATCCCCACCCCTGACACGGATCAGGCAGCTGGCACTATCATTGACCCTGCCTCAGCCAATGCTTGCATTGGCACGGACACTTGCACACATTCAAACTGGCACTGGCTCAGACTCTGGGACTTGTACCCACACAACAACACAAAAACATAAGTGAAAGCAAAGGAGTGGAGGTACCTGAGGCCGATGGAACCGCATCATGAGCCCCAACTTGTGTGTGGCTTTGTGTGCACCCAGACCGGGACTTTAGATTTAGATTTAGATTTTTTAGATTTAGATTTTTTAGATTTTTTTAGATTTAGAGATACAGCGCGGAAACAGGCCCTTCGGCCCACCGGGTCTGCGCCACCCAGCGATCCCCGCACATTAACACTATCCTACACACACAAGGGACAATTTTTTTTACATTTACCCAGTCAATTAACCTACATACCTGTACGTCTTTGGAGTGTGGGAGGAAACTGAAGATCTCGGAGAAAACCCACGCAGGTCACGGGGAGAACGTACAAACTCCGTACAGACGGCGCCCGTAGTCAGGATCGAACCTGAGTCTCCAGCGCTGCATTCGCTGTAAGGCAGCAACTCTACCGCTGCGCCATCGTGCCGGCCTGCCAACTTGGTGCAGTGGGTAACATAAGCTGTCGGACAGGTAAAGGGGCTCTGTGTGAAGTGATCGTCTATAATGCAGAGTGGTAGGAAGCAGGAATGCTCAAAGAATGTCATTGATTGAAGAGATGTGATGACCTCATGCCGGTATTTGTCAACTCTCCAAAGAATCCAGTTGTGCCATAATATTGCACCCCAAAATACTCAGGCTTTCCACCAGCCCCCACACGGGTTAGATCGCCCGGCGTGGGGGAGATGAGATCCCCCCTGATGCAGGAGCTTGATCGCCCCGACACGGAGGGCCTGACCGCCGGCTACGGGAGTCAAGATCGTCCCGTCAACGGAAGGCACGAGGCCCCCGACCGCGGGAGGACAAAGAAGGGAGGAGAGTGAACTTTTGTTTGCCTTCCATCACAGCGAGGGGATGTGGAGGAGTCACTGTGGTGGATGTTCATGTTAAAGTGTGTTTCGTGTGCTCTGTTGCTTTCAATTGGTATGACTGTGTGGCAAAACAAATTCCTCATATATGTTACAAAACATACTTGGCTAATAAAGTATGATTATGATTATGATTATGATCTCAACAAGTTCAGAAACCTGGGCTAAATAACAGTATCCCTTTCACTTGCCCTTCCTTGCAGTTTCTCTGTCTCCAACAGTTCTGCTCCCAAGATGAGACCTTCCAGCCTTGGATATCTGATGCGTTGTGATCCCCCTCCCTTCACCTGATGGTTGTGGACAGAGCCCTCACCTGTGGATCCTCCATTTCCCGCATTTCTGCTCTCACAACCCTTATGGCCTCCCCCCCCACCGCCCAGAAAGAACAGTGATAGGACCTCACTGGTCTTTAATTGTAACCCCAGTTGTTGCCTGTCCAATTTCAGGTAAACCCCCACCTTCCTTTCCACTCACCCCCCACCCCCCCCCCCCCCCCCCCCCCCACCAGTTCCTTTCTCCTCCTCCATCGCTCATCTCACACCCTTCTCCACTCTGGGTTCCCTATTTTTATTTCCCCTCGTCGTCCCTTACACACACTACCCCCCCTACCCCCCCCCCCCCCTGCTCTACATTCTACACCCACTCTACCTTACTTATCAGATTCCACATCTGCCTCAGTTTGTCTTCATTCACCTCCAGCCTTGGTTACTATCTTCACCCATCCCCTCCTGGCGGTGCTGGCTCAAAGGGCCAAAAGGCCTCCTTCTACACCTATTTTCTATGTTTCTGACTCACCCACCAATCAACCTCATCTCCTCTGAATCCACCTGTCACTTACTAGTTCTGTGTGCAGGAAGGAACTGCAGGTGCTGGTGTAAACCGAAGATAGACACAAAAAGCTGGAGCAACTCAGCAGGTCAGACAGCATCTCTGGAGAAAAGAGTGCTGTGGTAGCGAGTCTGGGTTAAAATATGGTCGTAGAGTCGGAGAGGAATCACAGAGAGGGAACAGCGAGAGAGGACGTTGCAGAACTCTTGTTGGGAAGAGGAGAACTTCCTCAAAGGTATCACAAAATGCTGGAGTAACTCAGCGGGTCAGGCAGCATCTCAGGAGAGAAGGAATGGGTGACGTTTCGGGGCGGGACCACCCCCTCCCCTGACATCAGTCTGAAGAAGGGTCTCGAGCCGAAACATCACCCATTCCTTCTCTCCAGAGATGCTGCCTGACCCGCTGAGTTACTCCAGCATTTTGTGATACCTTCGATTTGTACCAGCATCTGCAATTATTTCCCTAGGAGAACTTCCTCAAAGTAAGCATCTAGTTCTTGCTCCACCCCTTCCCTCGCCCCCCTACCAGCCATCTCCTGCCAACTCCATCAGTCTGAAGAAAGGTCCTGATCTGCAACACCATCTCACCATTTCCTTCCACAACTGTAGCCTTAGTTCCTCCAGCAGTTTGACTTTGCTCAAGATTCCAGCATCTGCAGTCCCTTGTGTGTAAATATTTGTATTCCATCTGTAGAGGTTATTGTTTCTGCGAGCCTGAAGTGGTGAAATCTGAAGCAGATGATGTTGCACCAGAGAGCAGGCTGTTGCTCAGACACTTCTCACTCTCCCTCTCACTCCAGATGGTTGTTAGTTCAAGTCCCTGAAATGCCCTATCACTGACATGCACGCACGCACGCACGCACTGCTGGGAATGGGATCTGCTGCCACAGAAGGCTGTGGAAGCCAAGTCAATGGATATTTTTAAGGCAGAGATAGATAGATTCTTGATGAGTATGGATGTCAGGCCTAACGGGGAGAAAGCAGGAGAATGGGGTTTGGAGGGGGTGATAGATCAGCCATGATTGATTGGCGGAGTAGACTCGATGGGTCGAATGGCCCAATCACATGCTGCTATCACATGACCTTGTGAACGCACTCGATGAGGAGTCTCACACGGCATAAAACCTGTGGAACGATGAACTGTCCGATGACCAGCAGAATTGTACAAAGGATACTGGTGTCCATTGACAATTTCAAAAGTGTAATTGAGAGCTTGTTTTTACTACTAAGCATGCCCATGGATTTCTCTATATATCTCTCTATATCACCGTCTGTATCTCTCATTTCCCTTTCTCAGTTTGAAGAAGGGTCTCGACCCGAAATGTCACCTATTCCTTTTCTCCAGAGATGGTGTCTGACTCGCTGAGTTGCTCCAGCGTTTTGTGTCTACCATTGATTTAAAGCATGGTCTCCTAAATAGCAAAGCAAGCAGGTGAGGTTGAATAGCCTCTTCCAGTAAAACTGAATGGGAATGGGTAGAAACATAGAAAATAGGTGCAGGAGGAGGCCATTCGGCCCTTTGAGCCAGCACCACCATTCATTGTGATCATGGCTGATCATCCACAATCAGTAATCTGTGCCCAACCTCTCCCCATATCCCTTGATTCCATTTGCCCCCAAAGCTCTATCTAACTCTTAAATTCATCCAGTGATTTGGCTTCCACTGCCCTCTGTGGCAGAGAATTTCACAAATTCACAACTCTCTGGGTGAATGAATCCCAAGAGGTTTCTAGAGGGGTTAGGGCCGTGCACAGAGGTGACGATGGTGAAGAGGGGGGCTGGGGTGGGGGGAGAACGGGATAGATCAGAGTGAAAGGGGAGGCTGTATCACGATCCAATCCTTCAGGGGCATTGGTGATCAGCAAGCCAACAATCCTGGCGACAGGTTTATGATGGCACGGCATCAGATCCCAACATTACCACTTCAGCATGCTGAGTTTCAAGCAAAATCTCAAGATCTCTAATCCAACCGAGCACTTTCTGAACTCCCAAGCACCATGTCACCAGCAGTCTTTACCATTCAACACTAACACCTTCCTCTCTCCTTCATCCTCTCACTCAGCAACTACTCATCCATTCTCTGTTCTGTAATTTAGAGATTAGTTTAGAGATTTGAAAGATACAGTGCGGAAAAACAAGTCCACACCGACCAGTGATCCCCACACATTAACACTGGCCAACACACACTGGGGACAATTTGACATTTATACTTTCATGCCAAGCCAATTAAACTACAAACCTGTATGTCTTTGGAGTGTGGGAGGAAACCGAAGATCTCGGAGAAAACCCACGCAGGTCACGGGGAGAACGTACAAACTCCATACACACAAGCACCTGTAGTCAGGATCGAACCCGGGTCTCTGGCGCTGTAATGCAGTAGCTCTACTGCTACGCCACCGTGCTGCCCTGCAGTCTATCTCAACACCTTCCCACACTTTTCGTCCACTCCACCCTCAGCCTCTCCATCTCACCATATCTGTCCCCAACCCTCTCACAAGCTCCCCAGCTGTAGGTTGCAACAATGGTGCATCCTCGGTGACACCAACCTGTAACATCAATGGCTAGGTCACCACCCCAGGGCACCGAATGCCACCCGCTGGGTGACCCAGCGCAAGATGCTTTGACTCTAGAGAATTGCAGGGTGCGTGTGCGGAATTTCAAAGCAAGGGTGAAAACAGTAAGTTATAACATGTTTTAACAGTGAGTTAAACGGTGAGTTAAACATTAAAGTTTAATGTTTAATTTCACCTCTTCTGGCAGGGCAGGGTGAAACAAACCAGAAGCACTCAACCCTTGATGTGAGTCCGTGCAGAATTACTGGGGTTTGTTTTTGGAATGGCAGTGGGGTGGATGTGTAAAGCGAACAGAATTCTTTCTTACAATGATGACCGAGTGGTTTCTGTTGTTTATTTTGACTCTCAGGATTTGCTGTGATGAAACTTCATCAAGAGAACAACCTTCGTTGCCTGGAAGAGGTGCAGTTAAAGTGAGGTGAGGTGACATTCCTCGTGAACTTGTTTCCTCGCAAGCTTTCACCAACCTGTAGGGAACTGGAAATGAAACTGGCAAGCAGATCGGCTTTTGTCAAGTAGCGTTTTCAATCTCCACACGGAACATGTAGATGAGGCTGTCCTGAGAGGTGACAGGTCAGGGACCACCCTTGCTTCAGCTCATCTGTTTACCATCTGGTGAAAGAAGCATCTTAATGTGATGAAAGTATTTGGGCTTCAGGACTTGCAGCAGGCATTTGTTGACTCAGACAAAGCCAGGTCTATGAGGGGCAGTCACTTGGGGATGAGATTCCTTCAGCTTGGTTTAGAAATGTAATATATTTTACCGTATCTCGCTGTTTATATATTTCTGTTTCCTATAAATAAACATTGTTCAGTTTACTTAAGGGGGGATTCTGGTTGACTTTACTATTTTTAATCGTAAATTGCACAGCTAACTGTGATAGCACTGTAAATGTTTCCAAGAAGCATTTAAGTTCTTGACATTGAACAGCAACTGTTGAAAGAAAAATAAATATTCACTAAATTTAATTCTCTTGCTTTCAACTTTCCATTTACTCCCAAACGCTGTGCCTCCGGGACTGGAATTGTGGACTCCTAAGGCACAGATGGTCATTCCAACCACCATGCCAACTTATTCAACTGGTCCCACTTTTCTCATTCCAAGAAGTCTTGACATTCTTTCTCTCTCTAATATTTATTCAGTGCCGATGAGAAAGTGACTATTGAATGCCCATCCATGGTGCGTCCCAGGTTGTAAGCTCACGTGTGAAAATATGTCCTCATCTCACCTTCATTCCCTTTGTCCTTTGATCATTGGCCCTTCTGCTACTGGAAACAGTTTTGTCGTATTAACTCCATCAAAGCCATTCTTTGTTTGGAGGATGTTTGCCCTCTTAACCTTTCTGCTGCAACTGGATCCATGTACCACATTGAGAAACATAAGACACAAAGTGCTGGGGTAACTCAGCAGGTCAATCAGCATCTCTAGAGAACTTAGACAGGTGACATTTCGGGTCAGGAACCTTCTTCAGACTGACCCACAGACCCGAAACGTCACCTATCCATGTTCTCCAGAGATGTTGCCTGACCTGCAGTTACTCCAGCACTTGGGATTTTTTTTTGCAAACCAGCCTCTGCAGTTCCTTGTGTCACCAGTTAGGAAATTTCTAAAACATGTTCTTCAATCCCTTCTAAAGTTTGGTGTCCAGGATGAAGGAACTTCCTGGTCCAAATTCACACAGGTGGGAATGGCACTATCATATTAAAACATGGGCAACACAGTTTGGTGTACATTTTGTTTATAAAAAAGGGTGCTATAGGATCTTATTGTGAAGCAAATTCCTGACAGGGGGTCCATGCATTGGTGACATTGACGATTCACTTGAGCTTTGCACTATAGTCTATGGACCATTGCAAAAGGTTGGTCTAGTTTGAGCCCCATAACTCAACAACTAACCAGTGCCTGGATGTGCAGGCACATGGGGCTGGGATTAACCAAGATGTAAATGAAACAGATTCAACATATCAGAAATCCAATGATAGCACTCAGACAACAGAACTCTAGACATCCATCTGCCAACTTAACCCCGATTCTCATCCTCATTTCAGGAGAACTGCAACATTTCTGAACGTGGTTTCAACATAAGATTTCTATCCTAAATTTGACATGTGTTCTTTTTACCATCTGTGAGGCTCTACAATTCAGCAGCATAACCTTCTGTGTAACAAAGGAAAATGAAAACTCCCTTTTCAACTGGCTGTGCGAATGATAGAGCATCAATTAAAGAAAACCACAGGATAGTTTCCCCAGGTGCTCTGCCCAAAATCCCTCAACTAATATCTCTAATGTGTATTTGGTCTCCTAATCTGAGGAAAGACATTCTTGCCATAGAGGGAGTACAGAGAAGGTTCACCAGATTGATTCCTGGGATGGCAGGACTTTCATATGAAGAAAGACTGGATAGACTCGGCTTGTACTCGCTGGAATTTAGAAGATAGAGGGGGGATCTTATAGAAACTTACAAAATTCTTAAGGGGTTGGACAGGCTAGATGCAGGAAGATTGTTCCCGATGTTGGGGAAGTCCAGAACAAGGGGTCACAGTTTAAGGATAAGGGGGAAGTCTTTTAGGACCGAGATGAGAACGTTTTTTTTCGCACAGAGTGTGGTGAATCTGTGGAATTCTCTGCCACAGAGGGTTGTTGAGGCCAGTTCATTGGCTATATTTAAGAGGGAGTTAGATGTGGCCCTTGTGGCTAAAGGGATCAGGGGGTATGGAGAGAAGGCCGGTACGGGATACTGAGTTGGATGATCAGCCATGATCATATTGAATGGCGGTGCAGGCTCGAAGGGCCGAATGGCCTACTCCTGCACCTATTTTCTATGTTTCTATGTATTAATTGGTCATTTATCAATTTTCTTATAGTGGGCTCTTTCTGTGCAAAGGTCAGTTGTGTGTTTCCCTCCTTCCAACAGTTTAGCTTAGTTAGTTTCTTTTATTGTCACGTGTACCGAGGTACAGTGAAAAGCTTTTGTTGCGTGCTAACCAGGCAGCGATGAGACTTCAGGAGGAATCCGTTGGCAACCGAAGCTGCTGCAGAAATGTCAACCTGCACCTTTCGCTCAATCCTATGCTCATTCTTTTTTTGATTTCTTTTTCCTCCTTTCCAAGAAAATAAAAGAAAGCGATCGGCTGTTTTAGAAAGGCAGGCACGTGGGAGGTTTAGCAGTCTGCTGAAATCTCACCCCCCCCGGCAATTGGCCATGCCCAGCACAAGTTCTCAGCTCAAGTCCACATGAAACAGTGCTTGATATAATTACCAGAACGGAAGCTTATTAAATCCTTTTTTTTTTTGAAGAAAAGAATGTCACCACAATAGCCTGGTTATAAAAAGGGGTCAAATTTAAATTGTACAGAAACCCACTGATGAGATTCTGTCTTATCAAAAAATCACTTTAAAGACCGTCTGAGTGACAGTCCTTATACCCAGGTGGGACATACTTAAGAAAAACATTCAGACATTCAGAGAGAAAAGAAAGAAAAAAAAGTAATTTCTTAGTTGAATGCATAGCCTAAGCATTTGAATACAATGAGGAGCTTTCACACCAGCCCGTCCTCCACTCAATTACCTGTGAGTGAGATCTCGAAGGGACCCATGCTGATAAATTATATAATTAATTAATTCAGTAAAAAGGTATTAATTTTCCTCCCTCAGGGTATTACTCAAATGGAATGACCTTTAGGAAATAGCTGCCGAATTCTTCCCAAGTTCGCATGCATTTAAATCCTAGCCATCTCTGATTAATAATGCCACTGTGAGGTGCTAATCTTCGGTCAAACTGGAATCTCTATAACTGATGACACAAAAGAGCAAAAAAAAATTTAATTTCCACACTATGAAAGTATATTCGTTTTTGTCAGTTTCACTGAATTCCTTTATTAATTTGGGCTTTCATTATTCTGAGGTATATAATTTTGTTTAAAAGTACACGTCAGGAACTATCCAAATACCTAATGATTTTACTTGCAATGTATAACTTGGTGAAAACTGCTTCGATCCCTGTGGTGTGTTACATTCAACTGAGGGTGATCAGTATCCGAGAGGTCACACAAAACTGATGTAGAGATAGGTCACAGGATTGATTCCAATGTTGAAGAATTTCTAAATAAAAACAGAAAATGGTGGAAATACACAGCAGACAAGGCAGCTTATAAGGTCATAAAGTCATAAGTGAGAGTTAGATTTAGCTCTTCGGGCTTAGGGAATCAAGATATATGGGGAAAAATCAGAACGCGGAACTGATTTTGGATGATCAGCCATGATCATATTGAATGGCGGTACTGGCTCGAAGGGCCGAATGGCCTAATTCTGCACCTATCACTTTCTATAACTGATAGGAGCAGAATTAGGCCATTTGGCCCATCGTCTGCTCCACCATTCAATCATGGCTGATCTATCTCTCCCTCCTAACCCCATTCTCCTGCCTTCTCCCCAAAACCTCTAACACCTGTACTAATCAAGAATCTATCTATCCTTGCCTTAAAGTGGAGGACGGGCTGGTGTGAAAGCTCCTCATTGTATGCAATAAATATAAGCGGCAGGGAGTAAATGAGGTTCTTGAGGAATATAAAGAAGAGGAGGTACGGACACTTTTGAAGAATATAAAAGTGGATAAGTCTCCAGGTCCTGATAGGATATTCCCTAGGACATTGAGGGAAGTTAGTGCAGAAATAGCAGGGGCTATGACGGAAATATTTCAAACGTCATTAGAAACAGGGATGGTGCCGGAAGATTGGCGCATTGCGCATGTTGTGCCTTTGTTTAAAAAAGGTTCTAAAAGTAAACCTAGCAATTATAAACCTATTAGTTTGACGTCTGTGGTGGGAAAATTAATGGAAAAGATACTTAGGGACAATATATATAATTATTTGGATAATCAAGGCCTGATTAGAAACAGTCAACATGGATTTGTGCCTGGAAGGTCATGTTTGACTAATCTTCTTGAATTTTTTGAAGAGGTTACCAGGGAAATTGATAAGGGCAAGGCTGTGGATGTTGTCTATATGGACTTCAGTAAGGCATTTGACAAGGTTCCACATGGAAGGTTGATTAAGAAGGTTAAATCGTTGGGTATTAATAGTGAGGTTGCAAGATGGATTCAACAATGGCTGAATGGGAGATACCAGAGGGTAACGGTTGACAATTGTATGTCAGGTTGGAGGCCAGTGTCTAGTGGAGTGCCCCAAGGATCTGTGTTGGGTCCACTGTTGTTTGTCATTTACATTAATGATCTGGATGATGGTGTGGCAAATTGGATTAGTAAATATGCAGATGATACTAAGATAGGTGGAGTAGTGGATAGTGAGGTAGATTTTCAAAGTCTACAGAGAGACTTGGGCCTTTTGGAAGGGTGGGCTGAAAGATGGCAGATGGAGTTTAATGCTGATAAGTGTGAGGTGCTGCATTTTGGTAGGACAAATCAAAATAGGACGTACAGGGTAAATGGTAGGGAATTGAGGAATGCAGTGGAACAGAGGGATCTGGGAATAACTGTGCATTGTTCCCTGAAGGTGGAATCTCATGTGGATAGGGTGGTGAAGAAGGCGTTTGGTATGCTTGCCTTTATAAATCAGAGCATCGAGTATAGAAGTTGGGATGTAATGTTGAAATTGTACAGGGCATTGGTGAGGCCGAATCTGGAGTATGGTGTGCAGTTCTGGTCGCCAAATTATAGGAAGGATGTCGACAAAATGGAGAGGGTACAGAGGAGATTTACTAGAATGTTGCCTGGGTTTCAGCACTTAGGCTACAGAGAGAGGTTGAACAGGTTGGGTCTTTATTCTTTGGAGCGTAGAAGGTTGAGGGGGGACTTGATAGAGGTTTTCAAAATTTTGAGAGGGACGGACAGAGTTGACGTGGGTAGGCTTTTCCCTTTGAGAGTGGGGAAGATTCCAACAAGGGGACATAGCTTCAGAATTGAGGGACAAAGGTTTAGGGGTAACATGAGGGGGAACTTCTTTACTCAGAGGGTTGTGGCTGTATGGAATGGGCTTCCGGTGGAAGTGGTGGAGGCTGGCTCGATTTTATTATTTAAGAGTAAATTGGATAGGTATATGGATAAGAGGGGATTAGAGGGTTATGGTCTGAGTGCAGGTAGATGAGACTAGGTCAGGGAGAATGGGCGGCGTGGACTGGTAGGGCCGGACAGGCCTGTTTCCATGCTGTAGTTGTTATATGTTATATATGTGTTATATGTTATATGTTAAAAATATCCATTGATCTGTGGTAAAGAATTCCACAGATTCACCACCGTCTGACTAAATAAAATCCCCCTCATCTCCTTCCTAAAGGAATGTCCTTTAATTCCTTGACGCTATGACCTCTTGTCCTAGATTCTCCCACTAGTGGAAACATCCTCTCCACATCCACTCTATCCAAGCCTTTCAGTAGAAGCTTCAGTGGAAACATTACCACAATTAATATATCAAGCACCAAGGGCATCAAAGGAGTTGATGCCCATTTGATCTGAGCCCTACTGAACACCAGCCCTTCTGGTCCAATACAGTGTTCATCTACTTGCGATTATTATTCTAATTTCACTCCTCCATTCTTTCTTATCTACCTTCTTTGTAGCAATTCAAGGGTGGAAATGAACTTTTTCCTGTTGGTCAGGTATGAGGTGCATCCAGCCCAGTTCAGTACATTCTGAGGTGGCTGTTAACGTTTACGTGGGACCCACTCAGTTCACCACAGATGGAGCAAGACTGGCAAGTAGGTATATTGTTTTGGGAAGGTATGTGTTCCTTCTGCTGTCGTTGCATAACATCTTCCATCATGGAGTATCAAGAAGCTCTGGGCCTTCCCAAATGTTTCTTCACTGTGTTGAAGGGCTGTGGGCAGTTAGTTATTCTTGTGTTGATGAAGGTATTTCATATTTTCAAGCAGAGTTTAAGAACATCTTTGAAGCATTTGCTCTTTCCTTTCAGAGTATTCTTGTCATGATCTAACTCAAAGTCAAATGCTTGTTTCAGGAGTTTAGCATTGTTTAGTTTAGTTTACTTTACTTTACTTTAGAGACACAGCGCGGAAACAGGCCTTTCAGCCCATGGAGTCCGCACCGACCAGCGATCCCCGCACACCAGCACCACCCTGCACACGGGGGACAATTTACAATTTTTACCGAAGCCAAATTAACCTACTAACCTGTACATCTTTGGAGTGCGGGAGGAAACCAGAGCACCCGGAGAAAATCCACGCGGTCACGGGGAGAACGTACAAACTCCATCAAACTCTAAACTCAGCATCGAACCCAGGTCTCTGGCGCCGTAAGGCAGCAACTTTACCGCTGCGCTAATGTGCCGCGATGTGACCTATTCACTAGAGCTGGTTGACTGTGAGCAGAGACATTCTCAGAGTTGAGAACGTGGGTCAGCTGGACCACTCTGACTCTAGCTCTCCTGACAATGAATTTGGAATGTTTTCCAAAGATGGTGCTGATGGAATTTGCTCAGGGCTCCAAGATGCACCCATAAGTTGGCCAAACAATGCAGAAACCAGGGATGACCACTGCCCAGTAGCTAATGAGCTCAGTGCATGGTCTTCCAGCCTGAGCCAACTGTAGGTGTGCGGTGCATTGGATACAGTGATGAATTTCATCATCGATCGCTGTTATTGCTTAAACTTGGCCTCAAAATGTGAGGAACAACCCTTAGTTCACAAGATCTCATGGTGGACCTTGGTATTGGCCATTGTGTTGGTAAAGGACTATTGCCTTGCAGATGTGTAGCATAAGGCCCATTCTCTCATAAGCTTCAGAGAAAGAATCAGTGATAAGTTGGGGCTGGGTGCACATCTGTGTGTGAAGAAGGGTCTCGACCCGAAACCTCACCCATTCCTTTTCTCCAGAGATGCTGTTGGACCCCCTGAGTTACTCCAGCTTTTTGTGTCTATCTTCGGTTTAAATCAGCACCTGCAGTCCCTTCCTACAAATCTATGTCTGTGCACTGTAAATCAATAGGCACAGCGGAATAGGAATAGGCACAGATTAAATGACAAATGTAAGAAACAAAAGATGGCATCAACATTTCTTCAGGGACAATACAGGTCTGATGAATGGGTTTTTAGCATCCATTCTACGGGTGCTGTCTGTCCGGAGTTTGTACGTTCCCCCTGTGACCTGCATGGGTTTTCTCCGGGTGCTCCGGTTTTCTCCCACACTCCAAAGATGTACAGGTTTGTAGGTTAATTGGCTTCAGTAAAATTGTACATTGTCCCCAGTGTGTAGGATATAGTCAGTGTGTGGGGTTCGGTGGTCGGTGTGGACTCGGTAGGCTAAAGGGCCTGTTTCCGTGCTGTATCTCTAAACTAAACTAAACACTCACTATCAGAGTTAATCACACGGTTAGTGAGTTGCTCCTGACTCTCACCCTGGGTCACGTTACAACTGAATGGAAGGAGACTCAGAGACACCCTGTGGAATATTCACACTTCAAGGAGGTTAACTAACACTCTGTTTTTCTTGTTATTTTGGCCCTTTCTATAACCAACTAAATCAAGAAACAGCACAAGGGTGGGGCTGTTTGCCCTAAGACATAGTTTCTCATCTCCTTCAGCTAGTTTCAAATTAAACACAGCCCACAAAAGGCCCGAGAGGCCAATGGGAAATATAGAAGTCTGAGTCAGACCTGGCATGAAATTATTTTCCAAAATTCTTTGCTGCCCCTTATTAGTAGGTACATCTGCACCTTTCCTCAGAGGATGCCCAGACAGCCAAAAGCAAAGTGACACTCCGAGATAACTGGAGGCATTGTTCTGGAGAAAAGGCATTTTGTTTTGTATCTAACTTGTCCTGCAAACATTTGATGGGAGAAGTTAGAGAGAGGTTGGTTCTGTATCACTCCGAGAGTACAGGAAAAAAACTGCAGATGCTGGTTAAAATCAAAGGTAAAGACAAAATGCTGGAGTAACTCAGCGGGTCAGCAGCATCTCGGGAGAAAAGGAATGGATGACGTTTCTGGTCGAGATCCTTCTTCAGGGGAGGGGGAGGTCCTGCTCCATCTACATCCCCTGACACCAGTCTGAAGAAGGGTCTCGACCAGAAACGTCATCCATTCCTTCTCTCCCGGGATGCTGCCTGACCCGCTGAGTTACTCCAGCATTTTGTGTCTACCCTCAGACTGAGAGTGTTTGATGTATTAGCAAGGTGGGGGCTTCAATCTGTATTGGATGGGGCAGTGAAGTGAGAGCTCGGCCTCCTGGGAATTGGGCTGAATGGTCTTTCTCTGCACTATTTATATTCCATGTACTTTGAAGTGTGCTTTTTTTCCAGCAATTTATGCACCATTGGTTGGTACCAATTTAAGAAAGGCAGCCTTCAACTAACTCTGTACGTTGCAGTGATATTGGAGATGGCACAGCTTCCTGAGTGGCTCTGTGGCTGAATGTTGCTTCACGGACTGTGAATTCTTTAAATAGTAACATTTATTTTCTTTATATAAACTATCAGCTATCCTCCACTAACTTTGAAAATGATTGATAAAAAAGATCACTGTTGCTGTCCAATAAATCCAAACAGAATGGAATATGAATGAGCAGTGGATTTTTTGAAGGTGAATCTGGCGTTGGATGAAGTGCAGTTGGGGTCCATTGCAGGCGTGTGGTGAGTCAGGCCCGGTGTTTGAGGGCGTGAATCTGGCGTTGGATGAAGAAGGGTCTCGACCCAAAACGTCACCTATTACTTCTCTCCCGAGATGCTGCCTGACCCGCTGAGGTGCAGTTGAACCTCTGCCTCACCTGGAAAGACTGTTTGGGTCCTTGGATGGAATTGAGGGGGGTGGTAAAGGGATAGATGTTGCATCTCCTCCCTTAACATAGACATAGTTTAACATAGATATAGAAGGCAAGTTTTGAGGCATTTGTTTGAACTTGAGCAGATAGGATGTGTCTATATACTTCAGAATTCATTATGCTACTACAATCAGCAGTTGTATCATCAATGAAGATAAGTGAGCCAGTACCTTCAGCAGCCATACATGCCCAGGCCATAACACCCCCACCACCATGTTTCACAGGTGAGGTGGTATGCTTTGGATCTTGGGCAGTTCCTTCTCTCCTCCATACTTTGCTCTTGCCATCACTCTGTTATAAGTTAATCTTCATCTCATCTGTCCACAAGACCTTTTTTCAGAAATGTGGTTGCACTTTTAAGTATTTCTTGGCAAACTGTAACCTGCCCATCCTATTTTTGCAGCTAATCAGTGGTTTGCATCTTGCAGTGTAGCCTCTGTGTTTCTGTTCATGAAGTCTTCTGCGGACAGTGGTCATTGACAAATCCACACCTGACTCCTGAAGAGTGTTTCTGATCTGTCGGACAGGTGTTTGGGGATTTTTCTTTATTATAGAGATAATTCTTCTGTCATCAGCTGTGGAGGTCTTCCTTGGCCTGCCAGTCCCTTTGCGATCAGTCAGCTCACCAGTGCTCTCTTTCTTCTTAATGATGTTCCAAACAGTTGATTTTGGTAAGCCTAAGGTTTGGCTGATGTCTCTAACAGTTTTATTCTTGTTTCTCAGTCTCTTAATGGCTTCTTTGACTTTCATTGGCACAACTTTGTTCCTCATGTTGATAAACAGCAATAAAAGTTTCCAAAGGTGATGGAAAGACTGGAGGAAAGACTAGGTGCTGAGACCTCTCTTATACCTGCATTAAGAAGGCATTTAAACACACCTGAGCAATTACAAACACCTGTGAAGCCATGTGTCCCAAACATTATGGTGCCCTGAAATGGGGGGACTATGTATAAACACAGCTGTAATTTCTACATGGTGAAACCAAAATGTATAAAAATGGCCTTTAACCACATGTGATTTTATTCTATTACAAATCTCACGTTGTGGAGTACAGAGGCAAATAAATAAATGATGGGTCTTTGTCCCAAACATTATGGAACAAATGTACATGATAAGGGAATAACGTCAATAGTCAATAGTCAATAGTCAACGTTTAGTGCAAGGTAAGGCCAGCAAAAGTTCGATCAAGGTTAGTCCGAGGCTCGCCAATGACGTAGGTAGTAGTTCAGCACTGCTCTCTGGTTGTGGTAGGATGATTCAGTTGCCTGATAACAGCTGGGAAGAAAGTGTCCCTGAATCTGGAGGTGTGCGTTTTCACACTTCTATACCTTTTGCCTGATGGGAGAAGTACCTGGTTTCTCAGGTAATCACCACACCTGAGTAAGAATGGCTTTCCATCAGATCTCAGGTGGTGGCCATTTCTGGGAACATGGAAAATCCACATGGTGGTTGCAGCTGATTTAAGCTGTTTCAACTAAGTCATGGTTAACACTGTTTGTCACATGAGGGAGGATAAATGTGTGGTGAAAACGCCTGACTTTATACAGACACATACATACAGTACCTACCATGCTCACTAGTGCTATATCCCTGTATTATACAGCGACATAGCTGTGCTTGGAAGTACTGCCCCTGGACCTCTGCAGACCCCTGCCCTAGTACTGCCGGGAGCCATGCCTTTGCATGCAGCTGCAATGCCCCAGTACTGCCGGGAGCCATGCCTATGCATGCAGCTGCAAAGCTGGAGGTGGCCAACCTTTGTTTGGTGATGGAAAAAAACTGCAGATGCTGGTTTAAATCAAAGGTAGACACAAAATGCTGGAGTAACTCTTCGAAGGGTCTCGACCCGATACGTCACCCATTCCTTCTCTCCAGAGATGCTGCCTGACCTGCTGAGTTACTCCAGCATTTTGTGTCTACCTTTGTTTGGCGATGATGGTTTATGAATAAACACTGACAGGCATCTGGTCAAAATTCCTCCATTTTTCAGAATCATCCCTTTATCCTCCACCTGAGAGGCAGGCAGTCCTTGAGTTAACTCTTACCTGGATGGCTGAACCTCCAGTGGTACAAGATTGTATCTTCAATTAGAACTTGATTAGAATAGGTGCCAGGGGCTATGGAGAGAAGGCAGGAGAATGGGTTGAGAGGGAAAGATAGATCACCCATGATCGAATGGCAGAGTAGGCTTGATGGGCCGAGTGGCCTAATTCTGCTCCTAGAACTTATGAAGTACTGAAAGTATCAACATGGACTATCTTCCTCTCTTTTCAGCGTGGAACTCTCAGCCAGCTGATTTGTAGTCAGGTCTGCTGTCTAATACCATGTCAGAGTTTGCTCCAGAAATATACTTTCATCTAATTAGCAATGCCAAGTTTGAAGCCTGCCTTTTACATTAGAATATTTCAAACAGGATTTGTCCCACAGGTCCAATTTCAAGTCTATCTCTAACCTGTGAATGTAGCTTATTGAGTTTAACAAAGAATAATTAGCCCAGTGGATCACAGGTATTTCACAGACTGAGTCCAGGCCTTCATTGATTACAGAGAGGGATAGTCCAGGTTCCCAAGGAGACCCATCGCACACTCAATGAAGTCTTGCTGGTGGAGGGAGAACATGATGGATTCCATTACCAGCCCACCCACACAAAGCCCGGCACCGTACAAGAAAGTATATGTATTGCATCACAGTCTGCTTGATTAGGATATTAATAATACAATATAATACTTCAATACAATTAACATGAACTTATGAATATGCCAGGCAGCACATTGAGATTGGGTAATCTGCTGGACTCCTCTGATACTGCATGAATGTTATTTATTCATGGTTTGGGATGAGAGTCACATTGAGTTTACATTGAGTTTACATTGAGTTTACATTGAGTTTGGTGTGAACTCATTGAGTAAATATGGGGAAACCTTTGGATCTGGGTTGATAACCAGCGGAACCATTTCATTTGGTAAAAGAGCCGGAGATTAAACATTTTACCTAGCGAGCTGATATAATTCACAATACTGGCTAAACTAGTTGGGAACAGTATTAGTATTCACACTCGTTATTCAAGTCTTTCCCCAATCAACTTTGATAACCTGCTGATCCAGGACCAAAGAGCAGGTGAGGGGGACTGAAGAGCCTGGGGTATCCTGGTCAGATGCTTAGTCTGAAGAAGGATCTCAACCTGAAATATCACCCATTCCTTCTCTCCAGAGATGCTGCCTGTCCCGCTGAGTTACTCCTGCATTTTGTGTCTATCTTCGGTATAAACCAGCATCTGCAGTTCCTTCCCACACCATTGTACACCACCTCAATCGATGACTCTGACTCTATGATTTTTGGATAGGAGACTAGATCCTTTGGCTATGGTAATCTCCTTTAAGTAGGCAAGACCAAATGCAGGCCGCTCAGTCCGCCTAAACCTATGAAAGCTCCCAGTTGCTAAACACATTAACCTCCCCTCCAATTCCCACACTGACCTCTCTGTCCTGGGCCTCCTCCACTGTCAGAGTGTGGCCCAGCACAAATTGGAGGAACAGCACCTCATATTTCGCTTGGTTGGCTTACACCCCAGCGGTATCAACATTGACTTCTCCAACTTCAAGTAACCCTTGCTTTCCCTCTCTCTCTGGCCCTCCCCCATCCTGGTTCTCCTACTAGTTTCATTGTCCTTCTGATTAATTTTACTGATTGCATGCCTCGTTGTCCTCGGCTAACAATGAAGAATTCTAAGGTATTTATTCACAAAATGCTGGAGTAACTCAGCAGGTCAGGCAGCATCTCGGGAGAGAAGGAATGGGTGACGTTTCGGGTCGAGACCCTTCTTCAGACTGATGTCAGGGGGGCGGGACAAAGGAAGGATATAGGTGGAGACAGGAAGATAGAGGGAGATCTGGGAAGGAGGAGGGGAAGAGAGGGACAGAGGAACTATCTAAAGTTGGAGAAGTCAATGTTCATACCACTGGGCTGCAAGCTGCCCAGGTGAAATATGAGGTGCTGTTCCTCCAATTTCCGGTGGGCCTCACTGTGGCACTGGAGGAGGCCCATGACAGAAAGGTCAGACTGGGAATGGGAGGGGGAGTTGAAGTGCTCGGCCACCGGGAGACCAGTTTGGCCAATGCGGACCGAGCGCAGGTGTTGAGCAAAGCGATCGCCGAGCCTACGCTTGGTTTCGCCGATGTAAATTTCTATATTTCCTTATCATCGTCTGCTTTGACCTGTCGTTTTCATACCTTACCCTTCCATATCTCGAGACACGCTCTCCCCTAACTCTCAATCTGAAGAAGGGTCTCGTCCTGAAGCATCGCCCATTCCTTCTCTCCAGAGATGCTCTCCCTGCCCCTCAGCCCCAGGTGCAAGCCCCCCTCTGCAGAGGTCCCTCATGCCACTAATGCGGGTGAGAGTCTGCATCAAAAGTCATTTGTCCAGGAAATCGCGAATAACAAAAGTTTACACATATTATTAAGCATCAAATTAAAGCTGTCTTTCAGCACAATTGCAAACGTCCCTGCTGATGGATTTAAGTCTCCAAAAAAGAGGTATTTGAAAATCTGTTTTGAAATGTGCCATTTAAAGCTTCAATATGTCTGTTGCAGCAGTATTAAAGGGAGTGGCAAACTGTGTGCCTGAATTATTTACTCTCTTGAGAATGAGTTGTATTTAACTATGAATTAAACGAAACGTTTACACTGCTTACATTGTCCCATCTCCAGTAAATAATTCAATGACTCCTATTTCAAGCTGTGTACATTTTCTTTGCCAAACACACAATTCTCAGCCCAGAAGAGACTCGCACACGAGCTTTGCACATGCACCCCACAACACTCCTACTTCCTTAGTTTAGTTTAGTTTAGTTTAGTTTAGTTTAGCTTGGAGATACAGCATGGAAACAGGCCCTTTCAGCCCATGGGTCCACTTCGACCAGTGATCCCCGCACATTAACACTATCATACACCCACTAGGGACAATTTTTACATTTACCAAGCCAATTAACCTACAAACCTGAACGTCTTTGGAGTGTGGGAGGAAACCGAAGATCTCGGAGAAAAACCACGCAGGTCACGGGGAGAACGTACAAACTCCGTACAGACGGCGCCCGTAGTCGGGATCGAACCCGGGTCATCGGCGCTGCATTCGCTGTAAGGCAGCAACTCTACCGCTGCGCCACCCCAATCTACTCACTACTCTCTCCACCCACCCTCGTGTGTTCTCATTCACAAATACCTCATCACAATGGCCTAATATGCTCCAGTCATTCTATGATTGCACATCACCATATTCCATCACAACATACTCCATCACTTTGAGCTGATGTTACCTGCTAAAAACATCCTATTCTCACACTTATTTCCCTGGCAGAACTTCACAAAGACAACACCAGGAATCAGAATAGAACCTGGGTCACTAGAGCTGGGAGACAGCAACACCACCTGTCCTAAACATCTATAGGGCCCAAGTGAGACCACACCTGGAGTACTGTGTGCAGTTTTGGTCTCCAAATTTGAGGAAGGATATTCTTGCTATTGAGGGCGTGCAGCGTAGGTTCACCAGGTTAATTCCCGGAATGGCGGGACTGTCATATGTTGAAAGACTGGAGCGACTAGGCTTGTATACACTGGAATTTAGAAGGATGAGAGGAGATCTTATCGAAACGTATAAGATTATTAGGGGGTTGGACACGTTAGAGGCAGGAAACATGTTCCCAATGTTGGGGGTGTCCAGAACAAGGGGCCACAGTTTAAGAATAAGGGGTAGGCCATTTAGAACTGAGATGAGGAAAACCTTTTCAGTCAGAGAGTTGTGAATCTGTGGAATTCTCTGCCTCAGAAGGCAGTGGAGGCCAATTCTCTGAATGCATTCAAGAGAGAGCTGGATAGAGCTCTTAAGGATAGCGGAGTCAGGGGGTATGGGGAGAAGGCAGGAACGGGGTACTGATTGAGAATGATCAGCCATGATCACATTGAATGACGGTGCTGGCTCGAAGGGCCGAATGGCCTCCTCCTGCACCTATTGTCTATTGTCTATTGTCTATAATTCCATACCTTACCTCAAACCCTGCACACCCCTCCGACAATCCCACATCCTTAGCTCCTACAACAAACAACATCCCATCTCGCCCGCTTACATCCCAAACCCTGCTCCAAACTTCAAATACAAACCCGCAAAAACTAATCTTTAATCTTTATTCTATACATCATAACCCTAAATCATTGGCATGAACAATCAGGTCTTTAATTGTATTTTGACTTTCAACAGTAGAGAAACAACCTTATTATTGATGCTGGAATCAGAATGTGTACTTCGTGTTTTTCCAACGCCATTTTCAAATTCCGATTGCTGGTTTTTGTTATATGCAGCTGTGTTTTAATGCTTTCCTGATTTTCCCCAACAACTGAGTCTTTTATTCAACAAGGTTATTTTTAAATGATTCATTTCTGTTCAAACACCAGCATTGAGCAATTGAACCATTTAATGTTGAGCCACGTATTCTATTCTTTGGCCCTTTTGGCCACTCGCTGGCTGTTTGAAAGACTATTTGTTGTTACTTCCCCACTTTAGTGGGGTGAAGGCTGGGAACTCGCTCTCCAATCATCCCATACTATCAAAATCCCCGCAAATATTGCTGTGGCCCTGGTAATACAGGGAACTTGCAATACAGGGAACTTGACCTGGTGTGTAGGAAGGAACTGGTTTAAACACAAAATGCTGGAGTAACTCAGCGGGGCAGGCAGCATCTCCGGAGAGAAGGAATGGGTGACGTTTCGGGTCGAGACCCTTCTTCAACCTTGACCTGGTGTTTTCCCAGATTTAGTTTAGGCCACTGAGATTGGTTGCCTTGGTGACCGAGACCGAACTAACACAACATACCCGAGTTTTAGGCCGAGATACTTTCATGATTTGTATGGGGTAAAGTAGAAATACGGAAATACAATATTTTTTATGTCCTTACTAATCTTATAAATAAAACTAATCTATAAATGTTGTAATCATTTTTATTTTACAGCTATCAATGCCAATAAAATCAAGGCTCTGGTCATAACGAGACTGCTTCAGCCACCAGGGAAATGGGCTTATAAATGTTGCATTCAAATCATAAAAGCAGCATCATTATTTTAGGTAATGTTTCAGCCCATTGCTGTGCAGCAATTTATTCTTGTCAAAAATGAATCCTTCTTAATTTCTCCATGCACTGATTAATGAGGCCTTGACTCCCTGCTATTTAGTGTGCTGACTTAGCATCAGCTCTGCGGTTTAATTGGAGGGGTGAGAGGGATGCTCCCCTTCCTCATATTCGGAGCAGTCTGCACAGTAAATCAGAACTGCCTCGCGTTTACCATCAAATCTCACCAACAAACAACCAGGCAGCTGGTTGCTCCTGACTGAACGAAATCAGAGTTAGATGCAGCGACTCAGAGCATTGTACACGTTTCAATCCTGCTCCTGAAAACAACTTTGAGTGCAACTGATTTTGAGCAGTTCTCGATTATTGTATTATGTACTCTCTCTTTATTTTAGAAAAAAAAAATCACAAGGTCATCTGTCCCTCCACATGCCCTTGAATATAATCTATTTTGCTGACACTAAGCAGCAGGATTTAAATGAAAGGCTTGACAATGAACTAGTGAAGATTCTTTCTCCTCTGTTTTTTCCCCATTCTATCCTTGCCCATATTAATTGCTCTTAACTTGATTTGATCTTCCAATTCTCTGCGCTGTAAATTGGCACCTTATTTTCCCATTTTCATTCCAGTTACCTAATTAGGCTCATTGAAGTCTCCCGAGCCCAGCAAGGCTTGGTGGGGGGAGGGGCACTCTCCGAGAACGGAATTTGATCTTACACTGATGGAGAGTTAATGGAACAATATCATATTCAGTATTCTGCCGACATGAAAAGGTTCTCAGTCTTGCCCTTCACAGCACAGAGGGAAACTCATGTGTTAGAAAATTTTCTTCATTTAGATTCTGAACTCCTCGTGTGACTAAGATGTGCAATGTTTTCAGAATTCTGAGCCTTGAATCTTGGAGACTTTTGGAAATTGAATAAAGTTTCGTAAAATAATAAATCATTTGGTGTGATCTTCAAACACTTGCTTTGTGAACTCTGAGCTCGTGGACTTCAATGCACAGAAGCTTGGCATTTCCAGGTTAGTACTCACGTTAAACGTCACAAAACACAGAACAAGTAACATAGCTTTGTGCTTCTTCAAGTGTAGAAAATTATAGGGTGACTTAATTGAGGCATTGGGAGAAATTGATAAGAGGAAAGTATTTTCTCTGATGGGGGAGTTGAACACAAGGCATTCTAATTCTAGAGATGGCTGTGGTTTGCGATGAGAGGTGATACTACAGAACAAAGAGAAAGTGAAGCCACCCTCACACTGACAGCTACAGACACCAGCTCAGTCACAAAAGCTCCACGTGTAATAGGCATTGTATCTACACGTGGCAAATTGTTGAGCATGAACAGGGTGTAACCAAGGCAGGTGGGAAAGGTGCAAACTCACAGCCAGCATGGTCCCACACCAATTCTATTGCATTAGACTGGAATCAGGGGTCTAATGGGCTCGCCAACATTTTTAGTTTAGTTTAGTTTAGAACTACAGCATGGAAACAGGCCCTTCGGCCCATCAAGTCCGCGCCGACCAGCGATTCGTGCACATCAACACTATCCTACATACACGAGGGACAATTTGCACATAAACCAAGCCAATTAAACTACATACCTGTACCTCTTTGGAGTGTGGAAGGAAACCAAAGATCTCGGAGAAAACCCACGCTGTCACCAACATACAAACTCCATACAGACAGCACCCATGGTCAGGATCGAACCCAGGTCTCTGGTGCTGCAGGCGCTGTAAGGCAGCAACACTACCGCTGCGCCACCAAGCCACCGTGTCACATGTAAGGATAGATGAGTTAACAACGAACTAGTTGCTGTCATGTCCTTCCATTGGGCATGAAGAAATCCAGCATGGACCTCGCACAGGGCTTGGAATTTGTTCTTTAACCCATTTCCATGACAGCACTTGCAGAGCCAGCCACAAGGCCTAACCTGGAGGGAGATGTGTTAACAGTTTCCACTCACGTAGAATGCACACACTGGCCGAGTCATCCAGTGGAATCTCAGAGTGTTTTTGGAGAAGCTCAGATTTCTGTCATGATGTACTATGGAGGCTTCCCATGGAGTTTGTAGTAGCAATCCTTCCTGTAGAGTTAGCACTGCTGGGGTTTCACACCAGTGGACCAGTGTTCGCATAAGTGGGCTGAACTCCCTCTCTCTCGAGCTCCACTCACTGCCATTTAATCCACTCTCCTAGACCAGAGAATACGTGCGACCATCCACATTCAACATAAAGGATGAAGGACTGGAGAGAGTGCAGATGAAATCTAGCAGAAGGCTGCTTATGTTGGAGCTTTACAGCAATAAGGAGAGGCTTGGGGTAGGGATGGGAACGATAGAGGTCGACAAAATCATGAAGGGCACGAATAGGGTTGACAATGACCAATCTTTCCCTGTAATTGGCATGTCTGAAAACAGAGAGTGGAGACCTCTGTCTGGTCCATCATGGGTACAGCCCTCCCCACCATCGAAAGCATCTACGTGAGGAGATGCCTCAAGAAGGCTGCGTCCATCATCAAGATAGATCCATCATCCATCATACTCAGTTTATTAAATCTATTCTCACCACAACCAGACGTACCGAAGCCTCAGGTCCCACACCACCAGGTTCAGGAACATCTACTGTCCTACATCCATCAGGTTCTTGCACAACCCTAATCCTACCTTGGCCACGTAACTCTACGGACCAAGTCTTGCACTACTCTGGGCTAGTTTTCTAATTGTGTATTTTTGTGCTAATGTCTTTTTTTTTAACCTTTACTGTCTTGTAGAATTTATGTGTAATTCATGTAGAATGTATGTTGTGTCTGCTGTCTGAGTCCATGTGTCAGTAATGCTGCTGCAAGATTTGCATTGCACTTGCATCGCACTGGATTTGTGCACGTGACAATAAACTTGACTTGACGTACTGGAATCGTCATTTGGAGTCATCTCACAAATTCCTACACTGAGGGAGAAATTGTCTTAGAGTCATAGAGTGATACAGTGTGGAAACAGGCCCTTCGGCCCAACTTGCTCACACCGGCCAACATGTCACAGCTACACTTGTCCCACCTGCCCACAAGTGATCCATATCCCTCCAAACCTGTCCTATCCACATAGGATACATAGGGTCTGAAGAAGGGTCTCGACCCGAAACGTCACCCATTCCTTCTCTCCTGAGATGCTGCCTGACCTGCTGAGTTCCTCCAGCATTTTGTGAATAAATACCTTCGATTTGTACCAGCATCTGCAGTTATCTTCTTATACTATCCACATACCTGTCTAACTGTTTCTTAAATGTTGAGATAGTCCCTGCCTCAACTACCTCCTCTGGCAACTTGTTCCATGCACCTTTTGTGTGAAAAAGTTACCCTTCAGACTCCTATTAAATCTTTTCTCCTTCACCCTAAACCAATGTCCTCTGGTCCTCGATTTGCCTATGCTGAGACTCTGTGCATCTACCCGATCTATTCCACTCATGATTTTTATACACTTGATTGAGAGAATCTCTCTAATTCTAAATTGGCAGCAGGAAAGTCAAATCTGCAATGCATGCTGATTCACTTGCAGATAGCGTAATATGCAAACCTTCTGTAAATGCAGGCACTTGATAACCATCCCCATCAAGGATCACTCTTCATCTATAATAAAGATGAAAATGCTCGAGACACTCAGTGGGTCAGGTAGAGTTTGTGAATAGAGAACCACGTAATGTACGGGTACAATGGCAATAAAGATATATTGTATTGTATAGTATTGTATTGTATGTTTCAGGTTGAAGGCAGACACAAAATGCTGAAGTAACTCAGCGGGTCAGACAGGATCTCAGGAGAGAGGGAATGTGGGATGGTTCAGGTCGAGACTGATCAGTTTCAGGTTGCCAGGAACATATTTCCTCACGTGCCACGTGCCACATTATAAACAATTATACGCCATCCAAACTGCACTGATGTCTGGCCAAATGTTACAGCTCAAAGTTTGAGGGATGATAAGGCTCAAAAATCATAGGTGTTGAAAATAAGTTATTTCTCTTTATTGGAAACTGCACTGTATATTCCGGTTCTTTGAATATTTTATGGTATTATAATCATTTACATTAAAAAGAGAAAAGATAATTGCACTTCCTTCAATGTGTTTAATAGGTGTAAAGTAATGGTCACAAATGCAAATGTTCATAATCTCATTAAGACTAAGAGGATCTTAAAGAAGCAGGAGAAATGTCCAGAATGTCAGACACAAAATGCTGGAGTAACTCAGCAGGACAGGCAGAATCTCTGGAGAGAAGGAATGGGTGTCGTTCTGGGTCGAGACCCTTCTTCAGATCAGTCTTTCCTCCATTGTTTGCACTTGTTTCACTCTGATCTTAAATCTTTACTGAGATTCTCATGAATTTCTTGGGAAATTGCAGCCGGCAGAGTAAATAATAATAATAATAATAATACATTACATTTGTATAGCGTTTTTCTAGACACTCAAAGACGCTTTACAGGGTAAATAAGACATAAAAATAAAGAAATAAACGAACAGAAAAGGAAGAATGAGGTGAAGAATAAGGTGAAGCGACGGTCAGTGGTTGAAGGCAGTGTTGAACAGGTGAGACTTCAGTGATGTTTTGAATGTGGTGAGTGAGGAGGAGTCTCTGATGGTTTGAGGTAGTGAGTTCCAGAGGGTGGGAGCAGTGATGGAGAAAGCCCTGTCCCCCCAGGATCTGAGTTTGGTCCGGATGGGGGGGGACAGGAGGTTAAATGATGCAATGATGCCACAACCTCAAGAGCTGTAAGCTGTAGGCTTCAGTCCGTGACACTGGTGCGGATGAGCTTTGACCGTGATGGGCCAAACAGGCGCTCGACTTATGATGCTTCGACTTGCGATACTTCGACTTTGCGATGAGTGCAAACGGCAGCGACCCATAGCCTGCCACCGCTCGCTTCCGGCCACGTGATCAGGTGTATTAAATGCATTTCGACGCGATATTGTCAGTTTGCGATGGGTTTCTTGGAACGGAACCCCATCATAAGCTGAGGAGCACCTGTACAGTGAATAAGCCAAGAGATACTCGGAGGTAGTAGTGAAATTCATTGCTCGGCGGGATATGTACCTCAAGATCCGATACACCTCCGCTCAGTCCGCCTAAACCTACCTGATCTGCCGGTGCCTAAACACTTTCACTCCCCCTCCCATTCCCACACTGACCTTTCTGTCCTGGGCCTCCTCCATTGTCAGAGTGAGGCCCAGCGCACATTGGAGGAACAGTGCCGCATATTTTGCTTGGGCAGCTTACACCCCAACGGTATGAACATTGACTTCTCTAACCAAGTAACGCTTGCTTTCCCTCTCTCTCCATCCCTCCCCCATCCTAGTTCTCCGACCAGTCTGACTGTCCTGATGATTATTTTTTTTCTCTGTATGCTTCGTTGTCACCTTCCCCGAGCTAACAATGATCTATTCTACATTTTCCCCGAGCTTCGTCCCACTTGATGTCTCATTTTCACACCTTACCCCTCCATATCTCTGTGTCTCCCTCTACTCTGAGGGTGGGGGTGGGGGTGGGGATGAGGAGTTTGCAGAGGACTGAGAAGGCATTGTCCAGCTTGGTGGGGGTGGGGTGGGGGTGGGGATGAGGAGTTTGCAGAGGGATGAGAAGGCATTGTCCAGCTTGGTGGGGGTGGGTGTGGGGGTGGGGGTGAGGGTGGAGGTGGGGGTGGGGGTGGGGGGTGGGGGTGGGGGTGGGGGTGGGGGTGGGGTTGGGGGTGAGGGTGGGGGTGGAGGTGAGGGTGGGGGTGGGGGTGGGGATGAGGAGTTTGCAGAGGGCTGAGTAGGCATTGTCCGGGTTAGTGGGCGTGGGGGTAGGAAGGCTGTCGATCCAGAGGTCCACCAGACTTGTGAACTGGTCCCACCTGGCCTTGTGGAACTTCCACCTCTTTGCAGGTTTGGTTGGGACCGGCTCGATGGGGTTGTCCGGGATAATCAGAGATGG
>NC_135976.1:2620232-2690232 GCF_053455715.1 Rhinoraja longicauda
CTTTGTGCAAATTCTACTCCTTGGAGCACAGGAGGATGAGGGGTGATCTTTTCGAGGTATATACAATTATGAGAGGAATAGGTCGGGTGGACTCCCAGCGTCTCTTGCCCAGAGTAGGGGAATCGAGGACCCGAGGACGTAGGATTAAGGTGAAGGGGGAAAGGGTAAATCGGAATCCGAGGGGTAACTTTTTCACACAAAGGGTGGTGGGTGTATGGAATGGCTGCCAGAGGAGGTAGTTGAGGCTGGGACGACCGCAAGGTTTTTAGAAACAACTAGATAGGTACATGGATAGGGCAGGTTTAGAAGGATATGGGCCAAACACCGGCAGGTGGGACTAGTGTAGATGGAACATGTTGGGCAAGTTTCCATGTTGTATCACTCTGTGACTCTAAATGTTGCACCGGTTATTGACAAGGAGTTGAAATTGAAAGGAGAAGTTGTTCAGACTTCTGGTTAGAAAAAAAGGAAGTTTAAACAAGAGAGTTGCTGATGCTTAGTGTCTGTATTCTATCAACACCAACTATCATGCTCTTGATTGAAATATAGGCCTTGTGGGAAAGTCCTCATTTAAACCCTGTTACTGGTGGAAACAGAACAAACGTATTGTGTTGAGCCCAAGGATCCAGTTTGCTCTGGCTTGGGCTCTGGCTTGGTGCCTGGTCCTTTCTTGCCTGTATGAATCCTATCCCATCATGATGGGATGAAAGTCTCCTTCAACTGGTTGGTGGGACCCTTATCAGCAAGGAATTCATGGTCAATTACAATTGGCTCCTGGGCAAAATTGTTTTTAGTTTAACACTGACCCGGAGAGAGGCCACAAGTAGGTTGCCATGTAGATAAAGGCAAGGCCTCTGGATGTGAAGCCTTTCTACCATCTACAACACACAAGGCAGGACTGTGACTGAACAACAGTATGTAGGTTCCCGCTCGTTCCGCACCAACAATGCTCTGTTTCATCCAGAGTCAAGTAGCTCGCTTTGTGCTGGATGTTGATCCTATAAAAACACTCGGAGGTAGACACAAAATATCATATCATATATATACAGCCGGAAACAGGCCTTTTCGACCCTCCAAGTCCGTGCCGCCCAGCGATCCCCATACATTAACACTATCCTACACCCACTAGGGGCAATTTTTACATTTACCCAGCCAATTAACCTACATACCTGTACGTCTTTGGAGTGTGGGAGGAAACCGAAGATCTCGGAGAAAACCCACGCAAGTCACGGGGAGAACGTACAAACTCCTTACAGTACAGCACCCGTAGTCAGGATCGAACCTGAGTCTCCGGCGCTGCATTCGCTGTAAAGCAGCAACTCTACCGCTGCGCTACCGTGCCGCCCCAAAATGCTGGAGAAGGGTCTCGACCCAAAACGTCACCCATTCCTTCTCTCCCAAGATGCTGCCTGTCCCGCTGAGTTACTCCAGCATTTTGTGTCTACCTTTGATTTAAACCAGCATCTGCAGTTTTTTTCCCTATAAAAACGCTCTGTCGTTCTGCTGCATTATAATTGCTGTCATGTTGTCAAAGTGTGCTGCAGCAACTCACAACAGCACATCCTAAATGAAGAGGGACAATGATAGCACACAGACATACTGCAATGTCGCAGGCAAGGAGATGAGGCAATCAGCCGCAAATAATACTGATTACAAATAATCCTGTACATGATCTATCTTTGTATTCCCTCCAAGACACCCAGATGCACAACATTCTCTCATACATTGCTATCGTACAGTGCTGGAGTAACTCAGCAGGTCAGGCAGCATCTCCGGAGAGAAGGAATGGGTGACGTTTCGGGTCGAGACCCTTCTTCAGACTGTCCCGCTGAGTTACACCAGCTTTTTGTGTCTATCTTTGTTTTAATCCAGCATCTGCAGTTCCTTCTTACTGAAAACGTTATACCTGTTCCCAATTGGCTCTCTAAAATTCATAAATGCTTTTCTTCCAGTCCTTCTATGTTTTAAATATATATTTTACCAGCCCAAGTAATATCAGTTCACCACATAAGTAGAATATTAATCATTGTTCCAATAACTTTTCTGCTTCTTATTGGATGGTTATGAGTGGGGTTTTTAAAAACATTTTTGGCTGTAGTCCAAACAAGTAGATGTTATTCACCCAAACTCATGACTTCTGATTTATAGATAGTGCAAAAACTGGGAATCAGGAACTGAGTCATTTGCCGCATGCCATCTCTCTTGTGAGCTGACTGCATGCCAAGAAACGGACAGTTATGGCTAAAGAACCATTCTTAACCTGTTCTTTGCTGCCACAGATCCCGCTAGCAAACTGACAGGGAGTTTCATTCCATTCGGTTGAATAGAATAAATTACAAGGTAGATGGCTTTGGTAACATGTTTTGAATTTTTATTAAGAACACAGTTTTAGAGATTAGATTGGTTTTAATTCTGTAAATTAAATTAATTCTGTTTTAACCATAAAAATTTTGGTTGATTTTTATCAACCAAATAACATAGTTTTTCCTCTGTCTGTCTTTCTGTCTACCATCCTCCCCTCTACTTGCCCTTGCTTTGTTCTCCCCTTGTATGTTTTTTTTATCCTTGATGTCCAGCGTTCCGAGTCCATGCAATGGCTTTGCAATGGCATTGGCATCATTTAACAAACAAAGGACGTTACAAACAAAGGGAATTAACAATCTTTGCTATTGAGGGCGTGCAGCGTAGGTTTACTAGGTTAATTCCCGGATTGGCGGGACTGTCGTATGTTGAAAGACTGGAGCGACTAGGCTTGTATACACTGGAATTTAGAAGGATGAGGGGGGATCTTATCGAAACATATAAGATTATTAAGGGGTTGGACACGTTAGAGGCAGGAAACATGTTCCGCATGTTGGGGGAGTCCAGAACCAGGGGCCACAGTTTAAGAATAAGGGGTCGGCCATTTAGAACGGAGATGAGGAAAACATTTTTCAGTCAAAGAGTTGTAAATCTGTGAGATACTCTGCCTCAGAAGGCAATGGAGGCCAATTCTCTGAATGCATTCAAGAGAGAGCTCAATAGAGCTCTTAAGGATAGCGGAGTCAGGGGGTATGGGGAGAAGGCAGGAACGGGGTACTGATTGAGAATGATCAGCCATGATCACATTGAATGGTGGTGCTGGCTGGAAGGGCCGAATGGCCAACTCCTGCACCTATTGTCTATTGTCTAAAGGGGGGCACAGTGGCACAATGGTCAAGTTGCTGCCTTGTGGCACCAGAAACCCGGGTTTGATCCTGTACACACAGAGTTTGCACGTTCTCCCGGTTACCGCATGGGATTTTCTTTGGGTGCTCCGGTTTCCTCACACATTCCAAAGATGTGCAGGTTTCTATTGGCCTCTGTGAAATTCCCCTGGGTGTGTTTTGTAAGGGTGATCGATGATCGTCACTTACTTGGTGGGTTGAAAAGCCTGCTTCCGCGCTGTATCTCTAAACTAAACTAAGCTAAACTAAACTAAGATGCATCGATCAAGAATTTTTGCTAAGTTGGGGCAAAATAAGGCGTCCTTTTATGTAGGAAAAAAACCTGCAGATGCTGGTTTGCATTGAAGGTGGACGCAAACTGCTGGAGTAACTCAGCGGGTCAGGCAGCATCTGACCCTTCAGGGTCTCGACCCAAAACGTCACTCATTCCTTCTCTCCAGAGATGCTGCCTGACCCGCTGAGTTACTCCAGCATTTTGTGTCTACCAGGCATCCATTTTATTTTGTTTATGGCCTATTAGAGGACTTACGATTTTCCAGAGGTAAAACACAAGGAAATTGGAATGGACGTACCCATCTGGTACCACAATTCAATAGGATCATGACAAATCTGCCCCAAGACTTCTTTTCTAAGAGGTCCACATAGCCCTTAGTTCCCTGACATTTCATAAATGTATCTGCCACCATCTTAAATATATCTAGCAATGCACAACCCTTTCTCAATGCAAATTTTAGAGATTTACCAGAAGAAATTCCTGGGCACCTTAATTTTCAAAAATATCTATAACTTACCATGCCTCTTCTTTCAAGATTCTCTCACAACCGGAAGCATCTCAACATTAATCCCCGTACAGTATGTTTACAAAAGATCAACACGCATTTCTTTTCAAACGCCACAGATTTCTAGCCTAGCTTCTTTAGCTTTTGGTGACAGACCAACCCTTTCATCCCAGGAATTTGACTAGTGGACTGCCTTCAATAATCATAGACTAGGTGGACACATTGACCAGTACAGCACAGGCAGCAACTTATGTGTAAAATATATATATATATTGTAAACTCCAACCTCAAAGCAGTCTAAAAGTCAATATGCTATTTGCCGCATTAATTAACTTTGTAATTGCTTGCCAACTGATTAGGTTTCATGCACAAGAAGATTAATTTTCAGCTTGGCTCCACGTGGATACTAGCCTGCCTTTTGATGGCTCTTACTGCAGTACAAGACCACACACTTGCCAACATCCTATTTCATGCACAAGAAGACTCATTTGTTGTTTTGCTCCATGTACCTCCAACTGAAGTGCACAACCGTACACTTTCCAACGTTGAATTCCATTTGCGAGCTTTTTGCCCACTCATTCAACCTTTCAAGAGGCTTAGAAACATGGAAAATAGGCGCAGGAGAAGGCCATTTGGCCCTTCGAGCCAGCACCACCATTCATTGAGATCATGGCTGATCGTCCACAATCAATAACCCATGCCTGCCTTCTCCCCATATCCTTTGATTCCACTAGCCCCTCGAGCTCTATCTAACTCTCTCTTAAATCCATCCAGTAATTTGGCCTCCACTGCAGATGCTGGTTTGCATCGAAGGTGGACGCAAAATGGTGGAGTAACTCAGCGGGTCAGGCAGTATCTGACCCTTCTGAAGGGTCTTGAAGGGCCGAAAGTTTTTTCTCACCTCAGTTTTAAATGGCCTCCCCTTTATTCTAAGACTGCGGTCCCTGGTTCTGGAGAGTCCAAATATCCTGATTGCGGTGTGCCCTTCTGCTTGTTTTTGTATCATCTTTCTGTATCCTGTGCCATTCACAGAGATTAACTTGCTTGTCGTGTTTATCCCCTTCTCCCCCTCGATGCAGAGTAAAGAGGTTGGTGTGCAACTACATGAAGATTTGATGAAAGTCCTGAATGAGCTATACACTGTGAGTATGATATTTTTTGCTGCACCTGTTTGTAATCGACAAAAGTTTCACTGCTATTTTTGCAGTGACTCCATAGTTAATAGCACCATCCATGTTCCACTAAAGGCTCCATATTTGGATTTATTGTACCGAGTTTACAAATCAATGTCTAGTGATAATATTAAAAGTAGTTCTTAAGTTCATAAGTGATAGGAGCAGAATTAGGCCATTCGGCCCATTGAGTCTGCTCCGTCATTCAAACATGGCTGGTCTATCTCTCCCCCCTAACCCCATTCTCCTGCCTTCTCCCCACAACCCCTGACGCCCGCACTAATCAAGAATCTATCTATCTATGCCTTTAAAATATCCATTGGCCTTGTCCCCACAGCCTTCTGTGGCAAACAATTCCACAGATTCAGACATACTCTGACTAAAGAGATTCCTCTTCATCTCCTTCCTAAAGGAACGCCCTTCAATTCTGAGGTTATGACCTCTGGCCCTAGACTCTCCCACTAAGAAGTACTAAGAATATAGGAGTCTGTTCCACTGAGCGATTAGACCAACTAATAATAATAATAATATTCATTTATTGTCATTGCAACGAGTACAACAAAATTTAAAAATAGCCAATCCTGACGGTGCGTAAAAACATATATGCAATAAATGCAAAAACAAATAAATACAATTATATTAAGTACAAAAGATTTTTTAACAGTGTTGCCTAGTGCAGAAGGTAGTGTTCAGTTCTCGTATGGCCCTGGGGTAAAAACTGTTCTTAAGTCTGTTTGTTCGGGATTTGATCGACCTGAAACGTCGACCAGAGGGCAGATGAACAAACAGACGGTGGCCGGGGTGGGATGGATCTTTTATTATTTTGCCTGCTCTACTGAGGCAGCGTAGGCTGAACAGGTGCTCCAGGGAGGGCAGTGAGCAGCCGATGATCTTCTGGGTCGTCGTGATGACCCTCTGAAGGGCCTTCCTGTCCTTTTCTGAGCAGCTGGCATACCATGTGGTTATACAGTATGCCAGCACACTCTCGATGGAGCAGCGATAGAAGGACATCATGAGCTTCTCATGGTTTTCCTGAGGATCCTCAGGAAGTGGAGTCTCTGCTGTGCCTTCTTCACTGTGGTGATGGTGTTGGTAGACCAGGTAACTCCGTATATCCACTTTTGTTGTGAATCTATTATTACGTTACCTGACAGAAATTCAACAATCTGTGTATTGATATTTTCAATTGGGTTCTAACCTGAACAGCCAAATGCAGGAGAGAGTTCCACCCTTCTATTACCTTCTGTGTTTTAAAAGAAGTTTTACATTGGGTTTGCTGTAAATTTAGGCTTATTAAAAACGACTTTACATTTTGATCAATCTATCTAATCAATCAATCAATTGTGCGGCACGGTGGCGCAGCGGTAGAGATACTGCCTTACAGCGCCAGAGACCCGGGTTTGATCCCGATTATGAGTTCTGTCTGTACGGAGTTTGTACGTTCTCCCTGTGACCTGTGTGGGTTTTCTCCGAGATCTTCGGTTTCCTCCCACACTCTAAAGATGTACAGGTTTGTAGGTTAATTGATGTGGTATAAGTGTAAACATGTCCCTAGTGTGTGTAGGGGAGTGTTAATGTGCTGGGATCGCTGGTTAGTACGGACTCGGTGGGCCAAAGGGCATGTTTCTGTTCTCCATCTCTAAAACTAAACTAAACTAAATCACGTTTATTGTTTCTGGTAGCTTTCAGTGGAAGATACACACACACACACACACTGAGGCATTTGTGGAGGACTGCATGAAATTGAGCTGTGTGCATAGAGTCCTCGAGTCTTACTGTGGAAACAGGCTCTTCAACCCAACCTGCCCCCACCAACCAACATATCCCATCTACACTCGTCACAACTGCCTGCATTTGGTCCATATCCCTCTCAAACCTGTCCTATCCATGTACCTGTCTAAATGTCCTTTAAATGTTGCGATAGTACCTGCCTCAATTACCTGCTCCGGCAGCTTGTCCATACCAACCACCCTTTGTGTGGAAAGGTTGCCCCTAAGGTTCCTATTAAATCTTTGCCCCCTCACCTTAAACCTATGTCCTCTTGTTCTCGATTCCTCTTCACTGGGCAAGAGACTACCAGTTCTATTCCTCTCATGATTTTATACACCTCTATAAGATCACCCCTCATCCTCCTGCGTTCCAAAGAATAGGGTCCCAGCCTACTCAACCTCTCTCTATAGCTCAGACCCTCTAGTCCTGGCAACATCCTCGTAAATCTTCTCTGTACCCTTTCCAGCTTGACATCATCTTTCCTAAAACACGGTGCCCAGAACTGAACACAATATTCTAAATGCGGCCTCACCAACGTCTTATACAACTGCAACACGACCTCCCAACTTATATACTCAATACTCTGACTGATGAAGGCCAATGTGTCAAAAGCCTTTTTGACCCAGCGCCTCCACCTTCAAGGATCCATGTACCTGCAGTCCTAGATCCCTCTGCTCTACAACACTCCCTGGAGCCCTATCATTCAACGTGTAGGTCCTGCCCTTGTTAGACTTCCCAAAATGCAACTCCTCACATTTCTCTGTATTAAATTCCATCAACCATTCCTCCACCCACCTGGCCAATCGATCCAGATCCTGCTGCAATTTTTCACAACCATCTTCACTTTCTGCAAAACCACCCACTTTTGTATCATCAGCAAACTTGCTAATCTTGCCATGTAATTTCTCATCCAAATCATTGATGTAGATGACAAACAGTAACGGGCCCAGCACCCAACCCTGAGGCACACCACTAGTCACAGGCCTCCAGTCCGAGAAGCAACCTTCCACCATCACCCTCTGCTTCCTTCCATGAAACCAATTTGCTATCCATTCAGCTTTCTCTCCTTGGATCCCATGTGATCTAACCTTCCAGAGCAGCCTACCATGCGGAACCTTGTCGAACGCCTTACTGAATCCATGTACACAACATCGACAGCTCTGCCCTCATCAACCTTTTTGGTCACGTCTTCAAAAGAATCAATCAGATTTGTGAGACACGACCTCCCACGTACAAAACCATGCTGACTATCCCGAATCAGCCCTTGTCCAACTAAATGCCTGTATATCCTATCCCTCAGAATACTCTAGTAACTTACCAACTACAGATGTTAAGCTCACCGGCCTATAGTTCCCAGCATTTTCCCAGCAGCCCTTCTTGAAAAGAGGCACAACATATTGCCACCCTCCAGTCTTCCGGCACATCTCCTGTATTTAAAGACGACTCATAAATTTCAACCAGGACACCCGCAATTGCCTCTCTAGTTTCCCACAATGTCCTCGGATATATCTGTCAGGCCCTGGAGATTTGTCTACCTTCATACACGACAGTACCTTCAGTACTTCTTCAACCGTAACACTGACTGCTCTCAAGACACTCCCATTGACTGCCCCAAGTTCCTCTGTCCTCCTGTCTTTCTCGGTACAAACAGAGGATAAATACTCATTGAGGACCTTGCCCATCTCCTGTGGCTCCACACAGAGTTGACCTCTTTGATTCTTGAGGGGTCCCACTCTCTCTCTAGTTACCCCTTTTCCCTTTATGTATTCATAAAATCTCTTGGGATTGCCCTTAATGCTATCTGCCAGAGCTACCTCCTGGCCCTTTTTTGCCCTTCTAATTTCCTTTTTTATCTGTCCCATGCATCCTTATTTTTCTTGACCAATGCCTCAATTTCCCTTGTCATCCAAGCTTCCTTATGTTGGCCTGCCTTGCCCGTCACTCTAACAGGGATGAGCATGTTCTAAGCTCTTGTCAGCACACTTTTAAAATCATCACACGTGGCTGATATTCCTTTCTCCTCAAACGTCCTGCCCCAATCAACTTGAGCGAGTCCCTCTCTCATACCCTCAAAGTTGGACTTACCCCAATTTTGCATTTTAATTTGTGGGCCCTCGCTGTCCCTATTCATAACTAACTTAAACCTAATCGACCAGTGGTCCCTGGTCCCAAAAGGCTCAACCACGAGCACTTCATCCACCTGCCTCTCCCAAATTCCCAAGACTAGATCAAGTGTTGCCCTCTCCTGTGTGTGGGCCCTACATATTGCTGGGGAGAACTCTCCTGAACACCTTTGTCAAATTGCACCCCGTCTAAACCTTTCACACTATGATATTCCCAGTCAAAATATTGGAGTAGGTTAAAATCCCCACTACGACAACCTTATTTGACCTGCAGCTGTCTGTAATCTCCTGGCACATTTAGACAATAGACAATAGGTGCAGGAGGAGGCCATTCAGCCCTTCGAGCCAGCACCGCCATTCAATGTGATCATGGCTGATCATTCTCAATCAGTAATTTGTTCTTCTAATTCCCGTTGACTATTCGGGGGTCTGTAGTACACCCCCAACAAGGTGATCATCCCTTTCTTGTTCCTCAGCTCCACCCATATAGCCTCACTAGACGAACCGTCTGTAATGTCACCTATGACCACTGCCGTGACATCCTCCTTAACTAATGACGCAAACGTCCCCCCATCTCTTTTACCCTCACCCCTATCTCTCCTGCACCCTGGAACATTGAGCTGCCAGTCCTGCCCCTCTCTTAACCAGGGTTCAGTAATGGCTATAACACCCCTGTCACATATACCTAACCATGCCCTAAGCTCATCTGCCTTACCCGTCAGGCCTCGTGCATGATAATACGTGCAACTTAAACCAACCTTTCTTCCTTGCACTCTGCCTTTTTCCTGCCTATTTTGTCCTCTATATTTTCTCTCATCACTCTCCATACCAACTTCTAACCTCTCACCTCCCCTCTGTCCTGTATGAGATCCCACCCCCTTCCAATCTAGTTGAAACCCACCCGTGTAGCATTAACAAACCTGCCCGCCAGGATATTGGTTCCCCTCCAGTTAAGGTGGAACCTGTCCCTCTTGTACAGGTCACCCCTGCCCCAGAAGAGATCCCAATGGTCTAGATACCTGAATCCCTGCCCCCTGCACCAACTCCTCATCTACCCTATCTACCTTCCTGTTCATACCCTCACTGGCACGTGGCACAGGAAGCAATCACGAGGTCACTACCCTATCTGTCAGCCTTTACCCCCACTCCCTAGATTCACACTGCAGAACCTCCTTCCTTTCCTTACCCATATCTTTACCTATTGACATACCTTCATTTCCGTTGCAGTTCCTTCCACTGCAATCTCCAGAATATGAAAAGACTCGCAAATGAATGTTATTGCATTGCACTCCATCAAAAGCCTATTTTCTTAGCCAAAGTTTTAATGAAATCTTCTAATATTTATTCTGCTTCACATTGAAGGATTTGGGCACTGGTGCTGGCCTTGCAAGGCTATAAACGCTTGATGGATTGTGCAATTACATCTGGCACTGGCTCCTGTTGGCTGTCGTGTATGAGTTTCTGTTGTAGTGATCCTGTAATAAGTCAGCTATGTTTTAGTGTGGAAGTATGCAGTTCTACAAACCAGCAATGACTGCCCTTCATCCCCACCCCCTCAGGGCTTTGCCGAACCTAATGAAAGGAATCATGTAATTACTGATGTCATGTTAGAAACATAGAAACAAAATAGTAGGTGCAGGAGTGGGCCATTCGGCCCTTCAAGCCAGCACCGCCATTCAACATGATCATGGCTGATCATCTAAAAATCAGTAGCCTGTTCCTGCTTTTTCCCCATATCCCTAGATTCATTTAGCCCTCAGAGCTAAATCTAACTCTCTTGAAAACTAGCATTTTAATTTGAGGGCCCACTCTGTCCTTATCCATAACTATCGTAAACGTAGTTGGATCTTTATGTTCCTTTATGTAAGTATTTGAGATCACTGGTCATCTGGCCTGGGCCATTTAGAGTGCAGCTTTGTTTTAATTGCTGTTATTTGTTTACAGTGGTTTCTCGGAAACAAAAATAACTTTAGAATTACTTCTTTTAATTAAAAGAAAAATAATCCTGAACATCTTAAATGACACTGGCAGAGGTTAATCATTTCCTGCTGGATTTCAAGTTCCCTCTCATTACTGAAGAAAGTACTTGATAGAAAACTGGCTGAATGGCAGAAGGCAAAGAGTGGGATAAACTGGTTGGATGTTGGTGAATCATGGTTTTCTGCAGGGGTCTTTGTGGGGTACACTACTTCTCACGTTGTATATTAATGATATGGATGATGGAATAGATGGCTTTGTAGCCAAGTTTGCGGATGATACGAAGATGCAGTGGACGGGCAGGTAGTGTGGAGAGAGCAGGGACTCTGCAGAAGGACTTGGACAGGTTGGGAGAGTGGGCAAATAAGTGGCAGATGGACAATGTAGCAAAGTTTGCGGTCATGCACTTTGGTAGTAGGAATAAAGACATGGGTTGTTTTCCAAATGGGGAGAGGATTCAGAAATCAAACATGCAACGGGACTTTGGAGTGCCTGTGCAGGATTCCCAAACGATTAATTTGCAGGTTTAATTGGAAGTAAGAAAGGCAAATGCAATGTTAGCCTTCATTTTGCAAGGACTAGAATATAAAAGCAGGGATGTAATGCTGAGGCTTTATAGGACACTGGTCAGACTACTTGCGGAGTATTGTGAGCTGTTTTGGGCCACACACAGTGGCAGAAGAGGGATGTGCTGGCGCTAGAGAGGGTCGAAAGGAGGTTTATGAGAATGACCCTGGGGATGAGTGGGTTCAAGTACGATCAGCATTTGGTGACACTGGACCTGTACTCGCTGGAACTTAGAAGAATTATTGAATAATGATTGGCCTAGATAGAGCGGACGTTGAGAGGATATTTCCACTAGTAGGAGAGTCTAAGACTAGAGGACACAGCCTTAGTATAAACGGACGTACCTTTAGAAATGAGGACGCGTTTCTTTAGCCAGTGAGTGATGGAATCTGTGGAAATTATTGCCACAGATATCTGTGGAGGCCGTCTTGGCTTATTTTTAAAGTGGAGATGGATTGGTAAGGGTGTCAAAGGCTATGGAGAGAAGGCAGGAGAATGGATGTGAGTGGGAAAGATGGATGGCGGAGTAGACTAGATGGGGTGAATGGCCTAATTCTGCTCATATGTCTTATGAACTTTAAAAAAATTATGGTTATCACTGGAAAGGGAGGCATGATGAGATTTTGTGCCAAGCAAATTGGGTGTGGTGGGGGGGGGGGGGGGGGTTGGGGGTTGGGATGGGTGTGGATACCGCAAACTGCTTTAAACATCTTTTGGACCCTTTAATAGTCGCATTCCCAGCTGCAGTGATAGAAGCAGTGGACGTTGTCAACATGGATTTTAGTCAGGCTTTTGATAAAGTTCCCACGCTTGGCTGTTGCAGAACATTAAGATGCACAGGATTAATTGTGAATTGGTTGTACAGATTCAGTACAGATTGGGTGTACATAATTGGTTTACTGATAAGAGACAGAGGGTTGTGGTCGAAGGACAATATTCAGGCTGGAGGTCTGTGATCAGTGGAGTTCTGCAGGGATCTGTGCTGGGTCCTGTGCTGTTAGTGAGATGTATAAATAACTTGGACATAAACCTAATGTAGACACAAAATGCTGGAGTAACTCAGCGGGTCAGGCAACATCTCTGGAGAGAAGGAATGGGTGACGTTTTGGATCGAGAACCTTCTGAAGAAGGTTGTCAAAGGATATAGATCGGCTACAGGAAAGGATGGAGAAATGGCAGATGGAGTTTAATCTGAGCAAATGTGGGGTATTGGCCTATGGGAGGTTAAACGTACATGGGAGGGAAAATATACAATTCATGGCATGAACCTTAATAGCATTGACGTAAATGTAGATGTTTTGGTCAGTAAATTTACAGACGGTACCAAGATTACTGGAGTTACTGACAGTGAGAAAGGCTATCAAAGTATACGGCCAACTATAGATCAGCTGCAGAAATGGGTGGGGAAATGGCAGATGGAGTTGGATCCGAGCGCGTGTGAGGTGTTGCACTTTGGGAAGTCGAATGTAAGGCGAACGTATATGGATGATGGCAAAACCCTTAACAGCATTGATGTGCATAGGGATCTTGGGATCCAAGTCCAGAACTCCCAAAAAGTGGCAACACAAGTCGATAGAGTGGTGAAGAAGGCTTCATAGATCAGTGCGTTGAGTGCAGGAGTCAGGAAGTCATATGAAGCTTGATAGGACTCTGGTTAGGCCGCATTTGGAGTATCGTGCGCTTTTTAGGTTAGGCCGCATTTGGAGTATCGTGCGCCTTTTAGGTTAGGCCGCATTTAAGGACGTGGAGGCTTTGGAAAGGGTACAGAGGAGGTTCACCAGAATGCTGCCTGGATTACAGAGTATTAGCTACAGGGAGAGGTTGGACAGACTTGCACTGTTTTCTCTGAAATGCCAAAGATTGGAGGTAGACCTGATAGAAGTATATAAAATTATGATAGGCTAGACAGTCAGAATCTGAGTTATCTCCGTACTTTGTGCCTTTTTATAATCATGAATTAGCTGTTACAGTTGAGGGCTGTAATTAACTTATTCCATTTTAGTAGTGCTATTAGCCATTTTCTAAGTTCTTGAAAATGGAAACTAAACTGCCTGTGTTTTCTAAGTTTTATCAACTTAGTTATTTTCCACGAAGTTGCTTTCTTGCCTTAGAGAATTAATCGCTGAAAAACAACTTTGTTCATTATTTCTCACTGGGACTCAAAAGATTACAGATCTGTGTTTCCAAATATTGCAAATGCTGGAAACCTGAAATAAAACCTAGATTTAGTTTAGTTTAGTTTAGAGATAGACCGAGGAAACAGGCCCTTTGGCCCACCAAGTCCACACCGACCAGCAATCCCCACAAGGCTTTACACACTAGGGACAATTTACACTTAAACCAAGTACACAAACTAACCTACAAACCTGTACATCTTTGGAGTTTTGGAGGAAACCGAAGACTTCAGAAAACCCACGCGGTCACGGGGAGAACGTACAAACTCCATACAGACAAGCACCCGATTGAACCCGGGTCTCTGGCGCTGCAAGCGCTGTAAGGCAGCTGCAACTCTACCGCTGCGCCACCGTGCCTCTTTGATGTTTGACCTGCTGAATGTTTTGACTATTTTTTGTAATTAATCTAAAACTGGTGACATCTGGGAATTAGACTCCTCCAGTTGTGATATATTTAGGGCAACATTGGTTCTTAATCCCTGATTCTGCCTATTTAAATGCACTAATTAGCCCATTTATTTGAAATGCTCCTTGAAGACACCTTGAAGCAAGACATTTGGGATTGTTCAGAAGCAAAATTAATGGAATAAAACTGCACGTTATGCTAAGTGGTTTGAAGAGAATCACTGGAGAGAAAAAAAGATTTTAGCTTTTCAGGTCAATGATCTTTCATCAGACGTAAAGCAGGTTCTAAGATCATGTGGAAGAGTGGAGGGAAGGTGTTATGTTCCAAATTTGATTTATCAAATATAATTTAACATGTGTTTACCAAAAAGGGGAGTTCTGTGATGGGAGGGAAGGCAGGAAGATGAATTAACAAAATCGATGATGTTAGAAAGTATAAGATGGTGTAAATGGGACAGGAAACAAGAGAAGGTGTAAATGGTCATAGAATCGCTGTTTAAAATGTAGGCTCCAAATATGTCTCGTTGAACATAGGACACGGAGCATAACGCAGAGGCCCTTTGGCCCACACTATTTGTGCTGAACGTGATGCCAGGTTAAACTGATCTCATCTGCCTGTACATAGAGTCTTAGAGCATGGAAGCAGGCCCTTCGGCCCAGCTTGCACATGCTGACTTAGGATGAGGATGCGGAGAACCTACAAACTCCCCCCAGACAGCACCCATAGTCAGGATCGAACTCGGGTCCCTGGCGCTGTGAGGCAGCAACTCTACTGCTGCATCCAGTGTTGTTAATCTGGGAAGGGAGCAGGAAAGATTTACGAGGATGGTGCCACGAGAGCCTGAGCTATAGGGAGAGGTTCCTCATCTACACGAGTTCCACCTGCCTACGTTTGGCCCCTATCCCTCTAAACCTTTCCTATCCATGTACCTTTTCAAATATCTTTAAATCTTGTTATAGTTTCTGCCTTAACTACCTCCTCCAGCAGCTCATTCCATACACCCACCTTCCTCTGTGTGAAAACGTTGTCCTTCAGATTCCCATTAAATCTTTCCCCTCTCACCTTAAACCTGTCCTCTGGTTCCTGAATGCCCCACTCTGGGTAAAATACACTGCATCTGCCCTGTCTGTTCCCCTCATGATCTTATACACCTCGAAAAAATCAATATGGTCCCTCTATTCCCTGCACTCCCTTGTGCCTATCGAATAGACCCTTGAACGCCTCAAATGCCTCTGCTTCCACCACCACCACTGGCAATGTTATCCAGGGCCCCTCTACTCTGTGCAAAAAGCTTGCCCTGCTTGTCTCCATTAAACGTTCCTCCTTTCACCTTGTAGCTACGCCCTCTAGTCGTAGAGGCACACAGCAGGAAAACATGCCTTTCGGCCCAACTTGTTGAAGCCAACCAAGATGCCCCATCGACACTGCATTTGGCCCATATCCCTCTAAACTATCCCATCCATGTGCCTGTCCAAATGTTCTATACTTAAGAAGTATAGAAAATTATGAGAGGCATGGATGGGGTGGACAGTCAGTGTCTTTCTCCCAGGTTGGAAATATCAAAGATTAGAGGGCATAACTTTAAGGTGAGGGGGCCAAAGTTAAAAGCAGATGTACAAGGCAAGCTTTTTATACAGAAGGTGGTGGGTACCTGCAACACAGACACACGGGTGGAAGCAGACAGGAAAATAGTACTTACGATGCTTTTAGAGAGATATTAGACCAAGTGGACCCGTTGGGCCCAAACCTCTCCTGCATTGGTGCAGCACCCTCTCCTCCCCCCCTCCCCCCCCCCCACTCTGCCCTCCCACCCTTGTCCCCCTCTTCCCCCCCACTCCCCTCCCCCCTCCCCTCCCTCCCCCTCCCCTCTCTCCCCCCTCCCCTCCCTCCCCCCCCCCCCACATCCCACCCCTTCCACCTCCCTCCCTAGGAGATAGATTTAAACTTTAAAATGTGAATAACATAAAAAATATAACACCGATTTCAATGAAACTTCTTCCATTAGCACCAAAGGGATGACGGTGAGTAAGGTGGGCCTAAAATTGTCATGCTATCATGTACCGTTTTGGCTGTAGTTCAGGAACAAACAAACAAGAGTTTTAGTTAAATGGATATGCAGGGAATGAAGGGACATGGACCATACAACTGCACTGTAAGGAGTTTGTACGTTCTCCCCGTGACCTGCGTGGGTTTTCTCCGAGATCTTCGGTTTCCTCCCACACTCCAAAGACGTACAGGTATGTAGGTTAATTGGCTGGGTAAATGTAAAAATTGTCCCTAGTGGGTGTAGGATAGTGTTAATGTACGGGGATCACTGGGCGGCATGGACTTGGAGGGCCGAAAAGGCCTGTTTCCGGCTGTATATATAACATATAACAACTACAGCATGGAAACAGGCCTGTCCGGCCCTACCAGTCCACGCCGACCATTCTCCCTGACCTAGTCTCATCTACCTGCACTCAGACCATAACCCTCCAATCCCCTCCTATCCATATACCTATCCAATTTACTCTTAAATAATAAAATCGAGCCAGCCTCCACCACTTCCACCGGAAGCCCATTCCATACAGCCACAACCCTCTGAGTAAAGAAGTTCCCCCTCATGTTACCCCTAAACCTTTGTCCCTCAATTCTGAAGCTATGTCCCCTTGTTGGAATCTTCCCCACTCTCAAAGGGAAAAGCCTATCCACGTCAACTCTGTCCGTCTCTCTCAAAATTTTAAAAACCTCTATCAAGTCCCCCCTCAACCTTCTACGCTCCAAAGAATAAAGGCCCAACCTGTTCAACCTCTCTCTGTAGCCTAAGTGCTGAAACCCAGGCAACATTCTAGTAAATCTCCTCTGTACCCTCTCCATTTTGTCGACATCCTTCCTATAATTTGGCGACCAGAACTGCACACCATACTCCAGATTTGGCCTCACCAATGCCCTGTACAATTTCAACATTACATCCCAACTTCTATACTCGATGCTCTGATTTATAAAGGCAAGCATACCAAACGCCTTCTTCACCACCCTATCCACATGGGATTCCACCTTCAGGGAACAATGCACAGTTATTCCCAGATCCCTCTGTTCCACTGCATTCCTCAATTCCCTACCATTTACCCTGTACGTCCTATTTTGATTTGTCCTACCAAAATGCAGCACCTCACACTTATCAGCATTAAACTCCATCTGCCATCTTTCAGCCCACCCTTCCAAAAGGCCCAAGTCTCTCTGTAGACTTTGAAAATCTACCTCACTATCAACTACTCCACCTATCTTAGTATCATCTGCATATTTACTAATCCAATTTGCCACACCATCATCCAGATCATTAATGTAAATGACAAACAACAGTGGACCCAACACAGATCCTTGGGGCACTCCACTAGACACTGGCCTCCAACCTGACATACAATTGTCAACCGTTACCCTCTGGTATCTCCCATTCAGCCATTGTTGAATCCATCTTGCAACCTCACTATTAATACCCAACGATTTAACCTTCTTAATCAACCTTCCATGTGGAACCTTGTCAAATGCCTTACTGAAGTCCATATAGACAACATCCACAGCCTTGCCCTTATCAATTTCCCTGGTAACCTCTTCAAAAAATTCAAGAAGATTAGTCATGATATGATATGCAGGAAGGTGAAATTAGTTGACCTTGGCATCGTGTTCAGCAGACATTATGTACCATAAGCCTGTTCATTTGTTGTACTTTCCTATGTTCAATGTTGCTTGTATTCCATACTGACACACAGTGCCTGAAGTCAAGATCAAATCCCCTTTACTCATGTTATGAGGCAGCAGCACTACCTGCTGCACCACTAAACCACTCTAATAGTTCACCACACGCAACGAAGTGAAGATCTAGAATGCAATCTTCCCCCATATAAGATATAGGGAAAAAATACTTTCAATAGTGTAAGTTAAGGTTGGTGAGGAATAAAGAGCTCAGCATAAGGTTAAGTTGTTAAAGTTCCAGATCAGTCATCATCTGATTTAATGACAGAACAAGCTTGAGTTTGAACAACATCCTTGTGTTTCTCTGCCCCCCTTCAGGAGAATGTGGTTAGGAGGGAGAGAGAGATCAGCCATGATTGAATGGCGGAGTAGACTTGATGGGCCGAGCGGCCTAATCCTGGTCCTATCATCTAATGACCTTCAACTTGACATCCTCCCCATACAACCCACTCATTTAGATCATTTCAATTTTTCTTGCAACGTCCAATTGCCTACTGGACCCAAAAATTAATTAGGCAAGTCCTGACTTAACTGTTCTACTGAATGATCCCGTTACCATTTGGCAGGATTTTTAATAACACTATTTCACATTGTTGTCAAAAATATGCCTGTCATACACACCAATCAGCCAAAACATTATGACCACTGAGAGGCAAAGTGAATAACATTGATTATCTTGTTGCAATGGCACCTGTCAAGGGGTGGGATATATTAGGCAGCAAGTGAACAGTAAGTTCTTGAAGTTGATGTGTTGAATGCAGGAGAAATGGGCAGGAGTAAAGACCTGAGCGACTTTGACAAGGGCCAAATTGTTATGGCCAGACGACTGGGTCAGAGCATCTGTGAAACGGCAAGGCTTGTGGGGTGCTCCCGGTCAGCAGTGGTGAGTACCTACCGACAGTGGTCGGAGGAGGGACAAACCACAAACCGGCGACAGACAGGGTGTTGGGTGCCCAAGGCTCATCGATGCGCGAGGGCAACGAAGGCTATCCCGTCTGGTCCGAACCGACAGAAGGTCGACTGTGGCACAAGCCACAGAAAATTTTAATGGTGGTCACGGGAGGAATGTGTCACAATACACAGTGCATCGCACCCTGCTGCGTATGGGGCTGCACACGGAGGACCAACAGCATGTTAGGCAGGTGGTCATAATGTTTTGGCTCATCAGGTCATAATGTTTTGGCTGATCGGTGTATTTGCATCACATGCATCTCATATTGCAAAGATCAAGAGGACAACAATTTATTTCTATTTTTAGATGTCTTCTAACAAATGATTTGGGTTTAAGGGCCCCTTAGTTTATCAGCTGCAAGGATCGAAATGAAGCCAGACAAACTAGAGGTCCAGGTATAAAATGGTTCATACTTTGACATTTTAGGAATTTTAATTAGAAGGAGCGTTAGATCGCATGGCATCCAGGCAGGTAGGGGAATCAAGTACCAGATGGCATAGGTTTAAGGTGAGAGGAATAAGATTTAACAGCAGCTAGAGGGACAACCTTTTCACTCAGAGGTTGTTGGGTAGATTGAATGAGCTAGCAGAAGAGGTAGATGGAGTGGGTAGAATAACCACATTTAAAAGACACTTGGACAAGTACATGGATAGGAATGTTTTGGAGGGATCTGAACCAAGTGCAGGCAGAAGGGACTAGCTTTGATGGGGCATTTTGGTCGGCAAGGACAAGTTGGGCCGAAGGGCCTGTTTCCGTGCTGTATGACTATGATTCTGTGCCTAACCCTGGTCGCTTCCCTTAAAGTGTTTGATGCGACATTGTGGAAAGATTATATTTAAAGATAGACACAAAGTGCTGATGAAGGGTCTCGACCTGAAAGGTCACCTATTCCTTCTTTCCAGAGATGCTGCCTGACCCGCTGAGTTACCCCAGCACTTTGTGTCTTTCTTCCAGCATTTGCAGTTTTCTTCCGACACGTTGTTTTATATTTAATTTGTGTTTTACCTATGTACCTTGGTAGTCTTTAGTGATGTGTAGGCAAGATTTTATCTGGAGCACTGAATTTCCTTTGAGGAAATGTCACTGTGAAGTTTCAGCCTGGCCATCCCACCGCAACCAGAGAGCAGCTGAACTACTAGCTACCTCTTTGGTGGCTCTCGGACTATCCTCAATCGGACTTTACTGGCTTTACCTCGCACTAAACGTTATTCCTTTATCATGTATCTGTACACTGTGAATGGTTCAATTGTAATCATGTATTGTCTTTCAGCTGACTGGTTGGCACACAACAAAAGCTTTCCACTGTACCTCGGTAACACGTGACAATGAACAAAGCTAAACTACTGTGAGTGGTGACAAAGTATTCCTGCTTTCCAGGTTATGAAGACATATCATATGGACAATGCTGACAGCATTAGTGCGGAGGGCAAACTGAAAGAGGTAGAGAAGCAGGAGGAGAAACACATTGGCCGCTGTGTGAAGCAGGAGGAGAAACACATTGGCCGCTGTGTGAAGCAGGAGGACCGGCTCATCGGCCGCTCACCAGACCCAGCGGCCAGATTCGATGAGAAGCACCAGAGGCGCAGCTCGGTCCGAAAGATTGAGAAGATGAAGGAGAAGGTTTGGCACTTCTTATCTCCTCTCCCCACCTAATCTTCCTCCCACCCTCGGCACTTTTACCTACATTTTTACATCCACATAATCTTCCCTCTCACCCATTTCTTCTTTTTTTCCTTCTATTTTTTGTTCTGACCCTGAGGTACATCAGGTCCAACCACATTATGATCCGAGCTAACCAGTGTTAGCAGATTGCCATGGCTCATTCACCTCCCACCACTTTGAGTAAAGTAACTGGGCAGAGATTGCTGAGTGAAGTAATGAACAATTAACTAAACTGTAATTCCTCAGACATAAGGTCATAAGTGATAGGAGCAGAATTAGGCCATTCTGCCCATCTGGTCTACCCTGCCATTCAATCATGGCTGATCTATCTCTCCCTCCTAACCCCATTCTCCTGCCTTCTCCCCATAACCCCTGACATCCGTACTAATCAAGAATCTATATACAGTGCCCTCCATAATGTTTGGGACAAAGACCCATCATTTATTTATTTGCCTCTGTACTCCACAATTTGAGATTTGTAATAGAAAAAAAATCACATGTGGTTAAAGTGCACATTGTCACATTTTAATAAAGGCCATTTTTACACATTTTGGTTTCACCATGTAGAAATTACAGCTGTGTTTATACATAGTCCCCCCATTTCAGGGCACCATAATGTTTGGGACACAGCAATGTCATGTATTGTCAATGTCAATGTTGCTTATTAGCCGCTTCTCCGTTAGGATAGTTTGTCTGTTTGTTTTTATGTTTGATTGTTTATGTAAGCGCTTTGAGCTTCTGGAAAGGCGCTATATAAAATAAATGCTTATCATTATTGTTATTATTATTATGTAAATGAAAGTAGTCATGTTTAGTATTTTGTTGCATATCCTTTGCATGCAATGACTGCTTGAAGTCTGCGATTCATGGACATCACCAGTTGCCGGGAGTCTTCTCTGGTGATGCTCTGCCAGGCCTGTATTGCAGCCATCTTTAGCTTATGCTTGTTTTGGGGCCTAGTCCCCTTCAGTTTTCACTTCAGCACATAAAAGGCATGCTCAATTGGGTTCAGATCGGGTGATTGACTTGGCCACTCAAGAATTGACTATTTTTTAGCTTTGAAAAACTCCTTTGTTGCTTTAGCAGTAAGTTTGGGATCATTGTCTTGCTGTAAAATGAACAGCCGGCCAATGAGTTTTGAGGCATTTGTTTAAACTTGAGCAGATAGGATGTGTCTATACACTTCAGAAATCATTATGCTACTACCATCAGCAGGTGTATCATCAATGAAGATAAGTGAGCCAGTACCTTCAGCAACCATACATGCCCAGGCCTTAACACCCCCACCACCGTGTTTCACAGATGAGGTGGTATGCTTTGGATCTTGGGCAGTTCATTCTCTCCTCCATACTTTGCTCTTGCCATCACTCTGATATAAGTTCATCTTCGTCTCATCTGTCCACAAGACCTTTTTTCAGAAATGTGGTTGCACTTTTAAGTACTTCTTGGCAAACTGTAACCCGGCCATCCTATTTTTGCGGCTAATCAGTGGTTTGCATCTTGCAGTGTAGCCTCTGTATTTCTATTCATGAAGTCTTCTGCGGACAGTGGTCATTGACAAATCCACACCTGACTCCTGAAGAGTGTTTCTGATCTGTCGGACAAGTGTTTGGGGATTTTTCTTTATTTTAGAGAGAATTCTTCTGTCATCAGCTGTGGAGGTCTTCCTTGGCCTGCCAGTCCCTTTGTGATCAGTCAGCTCACCAGTGCTCTCTTTCTTCTTAATGATGTTCCAAACAGATGATTTTGGTAAGGCTAAGGTTTGGCTGATATCTCTTAACAGTTTTATTCTTGTTTCTCAGTCTCTTAATGGCTTCTTTGACTTTCATTGGCACAACTTTGGTCCTCTTCTTGATAAACAGCAATAAATGTTTCCAAAGGTGATGGAAAGACTGGAGGAAAGAGTAGATGCCGAGAGCTCTCTTATACCTGCATTAAGGAGGCATTTAAACGCACCTGAGCAATGACAAACACCTGTGAAACCATGTGTCCCAAACATTATGGTGCCCTGAAATTGGGGGACTATGTATAAACACAGCTGTAATTTCTACATGGTGAAACCAAAATGTATAAAAATGGCCTTTAATAAAATCTGACAATGTGCACTTTAACCACATGTGATTTTTGTCTATTACAAATCTCAAATTGTGGAGTACAGAGGCAAATAAATAAATGATGAGTCTTTGTCCCAAACATTACGCAGGGCACTGTATCTCTGCCTTAAAAATATCCACTGACGGCCTCCACAGCCTTCTGTGGCAAAGAATTCCACAGGTTCACCATCCTTTGAGTAAAGAAATTCTTCCTCATCTCCTTCCAAAAGGAACGTCCTTTAATTCTGAGGATATAACCTCTAGTTCTAGACTCTCCCACTAGTGGAAACATACACTGTACATCCACTCTATCCAGGCCTTCCACTATTCGGTACGTTTCAATGAGGTTCGTTCCCCCCCCCCTCATCCTTCTAAACTCCAGCGAGTACAGGCCCAATGCCGTCAAACATACATCCCATACTTAGAATTATAGAGGCATGAAGAACAGGTGATGCAGCTAAAGTTAGAGAACTTCCTCGCCTTTATGCCTTTATCAACCAGGATGTCTGAAGAAGGATTTAGAAGGATTTCGACCCCCTGAAACGTCATCCATTCCTTTTCTCCTCAGATGCTGCTTGACCTTCTGAGTTATTCCAGCTTTTGGTGTCTATTTTCATGTAAGCCAGCATCTGCAGTTCCTTCCTACACATACTGAGTATCGAAGTTGGGATGTTATGTTACAGTTGTACAAGATGTTGATGAGGCCGCATTTAGAGTTGTATGTTCAGTTTTAGTCACCGTGCCATTGGAGGGATATCATTAAACTGGAAAGAGTGCAGAGAAGATTTCTGAAGATATTGCCAGGACTTGAGGGCCTGAGCTACAGGGAGAGATGTGGCAGACTAGGACTTTATTCCCAGTAGTGCAGGAGGCTGAAGGGCGATCTTACAGAGGTGTATAAGATCATGACAGAAAGGCCAGCACAGTGAAGCAGTGGTAGAGCTCTTGCCTCACAGTGCCAGAGACCCGGGATCCATCCTGACTAGGGGTGCTTGTCTGTCTGGAGTTTGTACGTTCTCCCTGTGACTGCTTGGGCTTTGTCCGGGTGTTCCAGTTTCCCCCCACATTTCAAAGATGTGCAGGTTTGTAGGTTAATTGGCTTCTGCAAATTGTTCCTAATCTGTAGGATAAAACTAGCAACAGGATCACTGTTCTGTGCGGACTCAGTGGGCTGAAAGATATGTGGTATCTTTAAAACTCAAACTAAAACTGGACAGGATAAATGCACAGAGTTTTCTACTCGAGACGGGGGGGGGGGGGGGGAATCAATAACCAGGGATCATAGGTTTAAGGTGAAAAAGGAACCGTTTAGTTTCAGTTTTAGAGATACAGCATGGAAACATGCCATTCGGCCCACCGAGTCCACGCTGACCATAGACCACCCCTTCACACGAGTTCAAAGTCATCCCATTGCTTACTAACCAGGGGACAATTTAGAGAGGACAATTAACCTACAAACCTGCACATCTGTGGTACATGGGAAGAAACCTGAGCACAATCACAAAGGGAGAACGTGCAAACTCCACTTAGACCGACCGCACCCACGGTCAGGATCGAATCTGGGTATCTGGCGCTGTGAGGCAGCAGCCCACCCGGCTGTGCCAGCCCAGTAGGAACCTTGGGGGCAACCTGATAGGAATGTGAAAGGTAACTTTTTCACATCGGGTGGTGGGTTTCAGGAACAAGCTTCCGGGGGAAGTAGTTGAGGCAGCTACTATGTCAGTATTTTGAAGACATTTGGACATGCAATCCGCACGCTGGTAGTGCCCTGGCCAGCAGGCCCGGTTGGCCGCAGTGGACTGACGACGGAGGACCCGCCCGCCACGTTCAGAGGACTGAGGATCGCCCTCTGGCGACCGATGACTGAGGCTAGCCCATCACAAACTCCAAACCAGCCCGGAGCCACTGGCGGTGATGGGAAACACGCCACCAAGAGCATTGAGGGACCCACACTACCAGGAGCGAGGGGGGACCGGGAGCGAGGGTGACCATAACCTAGCGCTGTACTCCCAAGTGTGGCCTCAACCGGCCCATGTGAGTGACGGAGGTTGGACACCACTCGACCGCACCACTGAGAGAGCAAAGAGGGACCCTGCGTGAAGGGGGGAGTGGCCAGAATGAAGAGGGGCAGGGGGCTACATTGAACATTTTGTGACTTTGTCCATGCTCTATTGCACACGTGTACACAAAACAAAGAATGTCACTGTGACAGTCAATAGTCAATTTATTTGTCACATACACATGAATGTGCAGTGAAATGAAAAATTACCCGCAGTCCAACAATAAGACCAATAAAAATAAGCAATAAAAATATGCAATAACACATACAATCATAAACCAACACCAAACAAAAGAAACATCCATCCCAGTGAGTCTCCTCCAGTCACCTCTTCACTGTGATGGAAGGCCAGAATGTCTTTTTCTCTTCAGCAGGTCACATATGATAATTAAGTATCATTCATTCATTCATGTTCATGGGATAGAAAAGGTTGAGAGGGATTTGGGCCAAATGTGGGCAGGTGGGACTAGTGTAGGTGGGGCATCTTGGTCGCCGAGCTGGGCTGGAGGTCTGTTTCCAGATTGTATGACCCTATAACAGGCGGACGATAATATATCTGTTGAGTATGACTGGGTTTGTTTATAGTTATGATGCCCAACTGAGTCCTGAGTTTGAAATTCCGGCCTAAGAATCCCTACCCAGACAGTGATTATTGGTTAAAGCTCTTGAATTTAGCAATTTTATAAAATGCTTCTCAGCCTTGCACTGTGTATTGGAGTTTAATTTTTTGCTTTTCTTTTTCTCACAGCGTCAGGCAAAATACACTGAAAATAAACTCAAAGCAATCAAGGCACGAAATGAATACATCTTGGTAATGGAAGCCACCAACAGCTCTGTCTTTAAGTACTACATCCGTGATCTGTCTGATCTACTTGATGTGAGCCAGTTTACTAACTTTCCTAGACAATGTATCTCCTTTCTAATCTTTTAACTTCCTCAAAAGATTCCTTCTGGGGGTCTGCCCTGGAAGTCTGGGTGGCATGGTATCCAGAGAGAGCTCGCTGGCTGGAGAGACAATTGGCTTCATGGAAGGAAGCACAGGGAGGAAAGTGGAAGGTTGTTTTTCAGACAGGAGGCCTATGACTAGTGGTGTGCCTCAGGGATCAGTGCTGGGTCCTTTACTGTTTGTGGTTTATATCAACGATTTGGATGAGGATGTACAAAGCTTGATCAGCAAGTTTGTGGCATTGCAGATAGTGAAGATGGTTGTCAAACATTGCAGCAGGGTCGTGATCGGTTGGACAGGTGGGCTGAGGAATGGAGAATGGAGCTTAATACAGATAAGTGCGAGGTGTTGCATTTTGGGAAGTCTAACTAGGGCAGGAACTACACAGTGAATGGCACGGCTCTGGGGAGTGTTGTAGAACAGCGGGATCTAGGAGCGCAGGTACCTTTAAAGTAGCGTCACAGGTTAATGGGGTAGTCAAGAAGGCTTTTGGCACATTGGACTTCCATCAGTCAGTGTATTGAGTATAGAAGATAGGAGGTTATGTTACAGTTGTAAAAGACATTGGTGAGGAAACATTTGGAGTATTGTGTTCAGTTTTGGTCACCCTGTTACAGGAAAGATGTTGTTAAGCTGGAAAGAGCGCAAAAAGGATTATGAAGATGGTGCCAGGGCTCCAGGGCCTGACCTATAAGGAGAGGTTGAGCAGGCTAGGACTTTATTCATTGAAACACAGGAATATGAAGTATTTTACCCAAAGTAGGGGAATCAAGAACCATAGGACAGATAGGTGAGGGGGGAATGGTTTAAAAGGAATCTGTTATATAAAGGGTGGTGGGTTGGCAAGAGGATGAAGTTGAGGCAGATACTATCACAAATTTTAAAAGGCACTTGGGCAGGTACATGGATAGGATAGGTTTAGAAGGATATGGGCCAAACACAGGCAGGTGGGACTAGTGAAGATGGGGCATGTTGGTCGGTGTGGGCAGGTGGGACTAGTGTAGATGGGGCATGTTGGTCGGTGTGGGCAGGTGGGACTCGTGAAGATGGGGCATGTTGGTCGGTGTGGGCAGGTGGAACTCGTGAAGATGGGGCATGTTGGTCAGTGTGGGCAGGTGGGACTAGTGTAGATGGGGCATGTTGGCCAGTGTGGGCAGGTGGGACTAGTGTAGATGGGGCATGTTGGCCGGTGTGGGCAGGTGGGACTAGAGTAGATGGGGCATGTTGGCCGGTGTGGGCAGGTGGGACTAGTGTAGATGGGGCATGTTGGTCGGTGTGGGCAGGTGGGACTAGTGTAGATGGGGCATGTTGGCCGGTGTGGGCAGGTGGGACTAATGTGGATGGGGCATGTTGGTTGGTGTGGGCAGGTGGGACTAGTGTAGATGGGGCATGTTGGTTGGTGTGGGCAGGTGGGACTAGTGTAGATGGGGCATGTTGGTCGGTGTGGGCAGGTGGGACTAGTGTAGATGGGGCATGTTGGTTGGTGTGGGCAGGTGGGACTAGTGTGGATGGGGCATGTTGGTCGGTGTGGGCAGGTGGGACTAGAGTAGATGGGGCATGTTGGTCAGTGTGGGCAGGTGGGACTAGAGTAGATGGGGCATGTTGGTTTGTGTGGGCAGGTGGGCCTATTAACACACTGTATGGCTTTATGAAAAAGCTGAAAGGGTTAAAATCTGAAAGGGTCAACTGTGCTCTTCGCCCTTCAGCAATAAAGTCTGAAAAGTTTACTGACCACTGAAAACAGCTCATAGTTTAAATAGGAATAAACAATTTCTTCTATGATTGTCAGAACAAAAGGCCACGATCTTAACATTTGAATCAGGCCATTCAGGGGTGTTGTACGATCAGAAAATGCCACAAACAATCAAGGTCAGACGGCATCCATGGAAAGAGAAGTGGTCAATGTTTCAAGTCCAAGACACAGTTGTCAGAACTGTTCCCCTTTTTGCAGATGTTGTTGACTTGTGAGGAGTTGCAGTGTTTTCCTTAACTATTTCAGATTTTCATCATCTCCAGCTTTTATGATATTCTGTTCTGAGAAGTCAGGAAATAGTGCTGTGGAGAAAAGCTACAGGAAATCTGGGACACTTGCCCAAAAGATGTTGAGGAAGGGCTTTAACTGAAAGTGTCAAACTAAGATTCATTGATCTTGTTCTGAGACAATTGCATGGTCTAATTGAATGGAAGCACAAAATCAAAGGGGCAAGAAGTCACTTCCCTAGCTTTGCGGCTAATACTCAAGGTTAAATATTTTGCAACGGTTATTGGCTATTCATATTTTCAATGAAGTTGGAAACGGATACACATGATTTCAGCATTGTTGGAAATCTGAGGGCTCGTCTTTCTCCCCGACACCTCCAGGATAGCAGAAAGAAAAGTGCAGATGCTGGTTTAAATCGAAGGCAGACACAAAATGCTGGAGTAACTCAGCGGCTCAGGCAGCATCTCTGGAGAGAAGGAATTGGTGACGTTTCGGGTCAAGACCCTTCTTCAGACTGATGTCAAGGGAGGGGGTGGTCCCGCCCTGAAACGTCACCCATTCCTTCTCTCCGGAGATGTTGCCTGACCCGCTGAGTTACTCCAGCATTTTGTGTCCTCCTCCAGAATAGCAGCTTGTCGTGAGATAGTGATTGCTGGATGGATTACACCAGAATCGGTGAACAAAACTGCATGAAAAGAGCCTCTTTGATGGAGCTCTCTCATGACTCCCTTTAATTCCCTAATCATTCCCTACAGAAAAAAAAGTATTTATCCAATTCACTTTTGAATTTGCATCTGCAGTTTTTTCAGAAGTTGCATAACCACTGGCTGTTGGAATATCTTCACTTTCAAGGCCTGCAGTAGGCCGAGAGGCCGGCTCACCTCCGACGTTAAAGGAAATTAGGAACAGGCAATAAATGGTGGCCCTGCCATGAATATCCAGAGCTCGCTAATAAGATGAAACGGTTCAGAGAAGATGTGGGATGTTATCTCAAACCTCCTTTTAACATTCTCTTCTCAAAGAAGAGCAATCCTAACATTTCCAGGCGTTCCTTACAACTAAGAGTATAAGAAGATAACTGCAGATGCTGGTACAAATCAAAGGTGTTTATTCACAAAATGCTGGAGTAACTCAGCAGGTCAGGCAGCATCTCGGGAGAGAAGGAATGGGTGACGTTTCGGGTCGAGACCCTTCTTCAGACTGAAGAAGGGTCTCGACCTGAAACGTCACCCATTCCTTCTCTCCCGAGATGCTGCCTGACCTGCTGAGTTACTGCAGCATTTTGTGAATAAATACCTTACAACTAAGAGTTCCTCATCCCCAAGCACAATTTTAGTAAAATGCCTCCTGTTCCCTCTAGAAGCATTGAAACCTTTGTCGTGTATCCCTAATAAATTGAGCGCTGAAATCTCATCAATATTACAGAGAAAGATCAAAAATTGTCAAGCTCTAAAACTCGTCATTTATCAATCGAAGTCATGGTCTAATGGTACATTTGTGGTGACCTTCTCAGCTTATCTGAACATCTGCAAATCCTGGTCATTGATTTTCCTGTTTTCGTATTTTGGGATCAGTCTGGCAGCAAATCTAATTTCTGCTCTCTATTTTAGTGCTGTGACCTTGGGTACCATGCCAGTGTGAACCGGGCAATGAGGACATTTCTTTCGGCTGAGATTAATGTTGAACAATCCAAGCACGAAGGGCTGGAGATCATTGAAAATGCCATCGACAGCCTGGATGCCACCAACGACAAACAGCGCCTGATGGAGCTGTACCACACCGTCTTCTGTCTGCCGCCAAAGTTTGATTTTCAGCCGCACATGGGCGATGAGGTCAGTATACAGTTTTAAGCTCCATCTCAAGGCCCTGCTGGTTAGTAAGCAACAAGCATGTTATTGTAGTGGCCTGGCCGAGGCCAGACCAAGGCTGGACGCAAGGCAGGTTGAGGAAGTTCTTTATTCTGGTTGTGAGCATCCACTCACACCGAGTTCCACCGCAGGGATCAACCACTCCCCCAAACAGCCTGAGTATAAACCCCGTAGCCTGTCCGCCAAGTGCCGAGGGGGACTGACTCTAGGAATGGCCTGATCCCCAGGGACCACCACATTATTTCTGATAGACCTGCACCCTTAGTATGTTAATATTGTTTTAGTTTTGGAGATACAGCAGGGAAGTAGGCCCTTCGTCCCACTGAGTCCGCTCCGACCAGCGATCCCCGCACACTAACACTATCCTGCAGGTTTGTGACAGGTCTAGGCAGCACGGTGGCGCAGCGGTAGAGTTGCTGCCTTGCAGTGCCAGAGACCCAGGTTCGATCCTGACTACGGGTGCTGTCTGTACGGAGTTTGTACGTGCATGGGTTTCTCTGAGATCTTCGGTTTCCTCCCACACTCCAAAGATGTAGAGGTTTGTAGGTTAATTGGCTTGGTATAAATGTAAATTGTCCCTAGTGTGTGTAGGATCGTGTTAATGTGCGGGGATCGCTAGTTGGTGCAGACTCGGCACGCCTAGGGGCCTGTTTCTGCGCTCTATCTTTAAACTAAACTACACACACACTAGGGACAATTAACCTACGTCTTTGGAGTGTGGGAGGTAACCGGAGATCCCGGACAAAACCCACAGCCATCATGGGGAGAACAATAGACAACAGGTGCAGGAGGAGGCCATTTGGCCCTTCGAACCAGCACCGCCATTCTCAATCAGTACCCCGTTCCTGCCTTCTCCCCATACCCCCTGACTCCGCTATCCTTAAGAGCTCTATCTAGCTCTCTCTTGAATGCATTCAGAGAATTGGCCTCCAATGCCTTCTGAGGCAGAGAATTCCACAGATTCACAACTCTCTGACTGAAAAAGTTTTTCCTCATCTCAGTTCTAAATGGCCTACCCCTTATTCTTAAACTGTGGCCCCTGGTTCTGGACTCCCCGAACATTGGGAACATGTTTGCTGCCTCTAACGTGTCCAACCCCTTAATAATCTTATACGTTTCGATAAGATCTCCTCTCATCCTTCTAAATTCCTGGGTATACAAGCTTAGTCGCTCCAGTCTTTCAACATATGATAGTCCCACCATTCCGGGAATTAACCTAGTAAACCTACGTTGCACGCCCTCAATAGCAAGAATGTACAAAGTCCCTACAGACAGCACCCATAGCCATGATCGAGCCCGGGTCTCTACCGCTGCGCCACTGTGCCGTGCAGACTTGTTACAGACCTCATCTCTTGCCAACACCGACCGGCATGACCAACACCAAATCCGAGAGCTCTGTGTGAAATTGTGGTTTGAGAAGAAAGCACAAACTAACTTCACAACTCACAAATCTGCAATTAATTCCACGTTTGGCAACAAGGTTGACACCCTGCGAGAAAAATGCAAGAAAATCCTCAAAATCAATTTCAGTGCTACATAGTGGGAGGTTTGTACGACAGTGTCTATTTGGAATTTGATTAGGAACACCCAATTGTGTGGCAACCTGGAACAACACACCCATTAAGAACAAGGGAACCACCAGTCATTGCTTGATACCTCACATACCAAGGGAAAGGAAATTATCAAAACCGTTGCAGTTTCCCAAGCATTCCCTCAAGTTCAATGTCGTTCTTTTGTTGAATGGAGACATTTGTTTATTCACAGCTTTGGGTTGAAATGAGGTGCCAATTGCTTCTTGTTCCCGGTGTGGGGGGACTGTCATGGGGGGTGGGGGTGGAGGAGAACAAAGGAGGACCCGGTGTGGGATACTTTGTAACTTTGTCAGTGCCCTTTATGTGGCCACTCTTTGCATACCTTGGGCATGCAAAACAAAATCTCACTGTGACTCGTCTCATGCGGCAATAAAGTATCATTCATTCATTCATTCATTCATTCATTCATTCATTTATTCATTCAGCTGCAGGTTTATGTTTTGTGAGGGTCTCTGCTTCCCATTATCACCAACATGAAGTGCTGTCTTTTTTTACTGTACAGGTTTCTCACCTGTGTGCTCAGCAGCCAGTGCAAGGAGAATTGGTCCTGCGGTGCCAGAAACTCCAGTCCAGACTGGCGACTCTGAAGATTGAGAACGAGGAGGTGTGTTGCTCGGTATAGCTGCTGTCAAATGGCAGACCCATTGACTGGGTTGCTTCATGCAACTGACCCCATGCATTGCTGGGAGGCTTCTCCTCGTGGCTGAATGGGCTACATATAAGCCGAAGACAGACACAAAAATGCTGGAGTAACTCAGCGGGACAGGCAGCATCTCTGGAGAGAAGGAATGGGGGACGTTTCGGGTCGAGACCCTTCTTCAGGCTGCTAACTGAACCTTTGTGTCCGTCTCTCTTTATTGCTGGAGGGGCAAGAACAAAGTTGACTAAATCCACTGTCAGATTTTAACCCTTTCATTCTTTTCATAAAGCCAAAGAGTCATATGGTGGGTTAACGAGCCGTTCGGCCCAACTTGTTCATGCTGACTAACATGCATCTCTCCAGAGATGTTGCCTGTCCCGCTGAGTTACTCCAGCATTTTGTGTCTATCTTCGGTTTAAACCGGCATCTGCAGTTCCTTCCTACACGGGCTACATGTAAAACCAGCTGAATTAAACTCTCAAGCCCAGACCTACGTGGGCAGAGGTCAGTGGGATCAAAGCAAACATTTGCTGGGAAATGCAGTGTGCCATTTGATTCCATCGAAAGTGAACATTTGTCTTCTATGTGAACAGGTGCTTCCTGACACCAGCCCAAAGCTCTCTGACTTGGTACCCGCATCTTTAGACTGTAGAGATACAGTGAGGAAACAGGCCCTTCAGCCCACCAAGTCCACGTCAGTCAGTGATTACTCCATATACTAGCACTATCCTGCACCTTCGGGACAATTTTACAACTTACTGCAGCCAATTAATCTGCGATCCTCTACGTCTTTGGAGTGTGGGAGGAAAGAGGAGCTTCCAGAGGAAACCCACGCAGTCACAGGGAGAACGTACAAACTCTGTACAGACAGCACCTGTAGTCAGGATCGAACCCAGGTCTCTGACGCTGTGAGGCATCAACTCTACCACTGCATCACTGTCTTGCCTTTTTTTAATTTAAGCTTTTTACTTTAGACTTTTATTTTTAGACTTTATCTGTGGTTTTGGATGAACAGAATAATCACTCAACCTTTACCTTTTCTACTCCACTTTGTATCAGTTCATCTTCTCCAAGTTTTATTCACACTCTTTTATGGCTGAAAAATCTAAACTTCTCTGGCCTTTCATTTTGTGCTGCCGAACTCCCATTCCACCAGTTAATCAGATCATGGCTGATTTACATGTGTAGGAAAGAACTGCAGTTTAAACCGAAGATAGACACAGAAAGCTCGAGTAACTCAGCGGGTCAAGTCAAGTCAAGTTTATTATTTGTCACATACACATACACGATGTGCTGTGAAATGAAAGTGGCAATGCCTGCGGATTGTGCACAAAAAAGAATTACAGTTACAGTATATAAATAAAGTTAATAAAGTTACTAATAGTGTAGACAAAATTTAGTCTCTGGAGTTATAAAAGTTGACAGTCCTGATGGCCTGTGGGAAGAAACTCCGTCTCATCCTCTCCGTTTTCACAGCGTGACAGCGGAGGCGCTTGCCTGACCGTAGCAGCTGGAACAGTCTGTTGCTGGGGTGGTAGGGGTCCCTCATGATCTTGCTTGCTCTGGATCTGCACCTCCTGATGTATAGGTCCTGCAGGGGGACGAGTGTAGTTCCCATGGTGCGTTCTGCCGAACGCACTACTCTTTGCAGGGCCATCCTGTCCTGGGCAGAGCTGTTCCCAAACCAGACTGTAATGTTGCCGGACAGGATGCTCTCTACAGCCCCAGAAGTGGGTCAGGCCACATCTGTACTGTAAGGAGTTTGTACGTTCTCCCCGTGACCTGCGTGGGTTTTCTCCGAGATCTTCGGTTTCCTCCCACACTCCAAAGACGTACAGGTATGTAGGTTAATTGACTGGGTAAATGTTTTTGTTTTTTAATTGTCCCTAGTGTGTGTAGGATAGTGTTAGTGTGCGGGGATCGCTGGGCGGTGCGGACTTGGTGGGCCGAAAAGGCCTGTTTCCGCGCTGTATCTGAAATATGAATAATATGAAAAATAAATATGAAAAATCTCTGAAGAGAAGGAATGGGTGATGTTTCGGGTCGAGACCCTTCTTTAGACTGGGGCTGATTTATATCCTGACTATTTAATTCCACATCCCTCGTTATCCTTTTCCAATAAAACCCTGCCCAGTCTCAACCTTGAACATTTCAATGAACTTGCATGTATTTGCATGAGAGAAGTTCCGTCACCAAATAATACTGATGTCGAGAAGTGTTTCTCGATTTCCTTACTCAATAGACTTTGGGAGGTCTTACATGGACAGGACCTACTCTGGGGAGTGTTGTGGAGCAGAGGGATCTACGAGTGCAGGTACATAGTTCAGTGAAAGTGGTGTCACAGTTGGACAGGGTGATCAAGAAGGCTTTCGGCACATTGGCCTTCATCAGTCAGCGAACTGAGTATAGACGTTGCGAGGAAATGTTACAGTTGTATAAGATGTTGGTTGGTGAGGCCACATTTAGAGCATTGTGTTCAGTTCTGGGCACCTTGTTATAGGAAAGATGTCAACCGTGAAAGTGTTCAGAGAAGATTGATCAGGATGTTGCCAGAACCCGAGGGCCTGGGTTATAGGGCGAGGTTGAGCAGGCTGGGAGTGTATTCCTTGGAGCGCAGGATGATGAGAGGTGATCCTATAGAGGTGGTCAAAATCATGAGAGAACTAGAACGGGTGAACGCAGAGTTGGAGAATCGAGAACCAGAGGACATAGGTTTAAGGTGAAAGGGCAACAGTTTAATGGGAACCGGAGGGGTAACTTTTTTACACAAAGGGAGGTAAGTGTGTGGAACAAGCTGCCGGAGGAGATAGTTGAGTCATATCCTATCGTAACATTTTAGGGGAAAAAAAGGCAGGTACGTGGATAGAGTAGGTTTAGAGGGATGTGGGCCAAAAGCAGACAGAGGGTTCTAGTTTAGATGGAGCATTGAAACATAGAAAATAGGTGCAGGAGTAGGCCATTCGGCCCTTCGAGCCAGCACCGCCATTCAATATGATCATGGCTGATCATCTAAAATCAGTACCCCATTCCTGCTTTTTCCCCATATCCCTTGAACCCGTTAGCCCTAAGAGCTAAATCTAACTCTCTTGAAAACATCCAGTGAATTGGCCTCCAACTGTCTTCAGTGGCAGAGAATTCCACGGATTCACAACACTCTGGGTGAAAAAGTTTTTCGTCATCTCAGTCCTAAATGACCTACCCATTATTCTTAAACTGTGACCCCTGGTTCTGGACTCCCCCAACATCGGGAACATTTTTCCTGCATCTACCAGGTCCAATCCTCTAGGAAAATTATATGTTTCTAGAAGATCCCCTCTCATCCTTCTAAATTACAGTGAATACAAGCCCAGCCGCTCCATTCTTTCATCGTATGTCAGTCCCGCCATACTGGGAATTAACCTGGTGAACCTACGCTGCACTCCCTCCATAGCAAGAATGTCCTTCCTCAAATTAGGAGACAAAAATTGCACGCAATACTCCAGGTGCTGTCTCACCAGAGCCCTGTTCAACTGCAGTAGGACCTCCTTGCTCCTAAACTCAATTCCTCTCGCAATGAAGGGCAACATGCCATTAGCTTTCTTCACTGCCTGCTGTACCTGTATGCTTACTTTCAGTCACTGATGTACAAGCACACCCAGGTCTTGTTGCACCTCCCCTTCTAATCCGACACCATTCAGGAGTAACTCAGCGGGTCAGGCAGCATCTCTGGAGGCGGGTCAGGCAGCATCTCTGGAGGTGGGTCAGGCAGCATCTCTGGAGGTGGGTCAGGCAGCATCTCTGGAGGTAGGTCAGGCAGCATCTCCATAGGTGGGTCAGGCAGCATCTCTGGAGGCGGGTCAGGCAGCATCTCTGGAGGTGGGTCAGGCAGCATCTCCATAGGTGGGTCAGGCAGCATCTCTGGAGGCGGGTCAGGCAGCATCTCTGGAGGTGGGTCAGGCAGCATCTCCATAGGTGGGTCGGGCAGCATCTCTGGAGGTGGGTCAGGCAGCATCGTAGGTGGATCGGGCAGCATCTCTGGAGGTGGATCGGGCAGCATCTCCATAGGTGGGTCAGGCAGCATCTCTGGAGGTGGGTCAGGCAGCATCTCTGGAGGTGGGTCAGGCAGCATCTCTGGAGGTGGGTCAGGCAGCATCTCTGGAGGTGGGTCAAGCAGCATCTCTGGAGGTGGGTCAGGCAGCATCTCTGGAGGTGGGTCAGGCAGCATCTCTGGAGGTGGGTCAGGCAGCATCTCTGGAGGTGGGTCAAGCAGCATCTCTGGAGGTGGGTCAGGCAGCATCTCTGGAGGCGGGTCGGGCAACATCTCTCGAGGTGGGTCAGGCAGCATCTCTGGAGTTACAAACACTGCATATTCAGGTCCTCCAGAGTCTGACCCGCTGAGAGTTTCTTCAGCACTACATGTCTTTTTAAAAATAAACTCAATTGCTTCCTTCTTTCAATATTTGTTACCACATTCCAGTTTTACCCAGACCTCCATTGCCTTAAATTTCTGAAGCCAACCATTCATGCTGAGTGTCATAGAAGTTTTTCAAGAAGAATGGCTTCACTATATCGAAGCTTTCCAGTGTATACTTTAGATGTCACTTCCTAAAAAATATTTAAGAATTTGATCAGACAGGATCTGCTGTAACTGAAACGATGTTGGTTACCACCGACTGAGCTATTTTGACTTAGACACTTGGCATTTACTATATGGCCCTTTCACTCCCTTGGTCTGTTTGTTCACAATAGTTGAAAATAGTCATAATAATTTGTACAAACACTCCGTAGTATAAGAAAATAACTGCAGATGCTGGTACAAATCGAAGGTATTTATTCACAAAATGCTGGAGTAACTCAGCAGGTCAGGCAGCATCTCAGGAGAGAAGGAATGGGTGACGTTTCGGGTCGAGACCCTTCTTCAGACTGATGTCAGGGGGGCGGGACAAAGGAAGGATATAGGTGGAGACAGGAAGATAGAGGGAGAACTGGGAAGGAGGAGGGGAAGAGAGGGACAGAGGAACTACCTAAAGAAGAGTAGGAGGGCAGGAGAAATCACAGAGAGGGAGCAGCGATAGTTCCTCTGTCCCTCCCTTCCCCTCCCCCTTCCCAGTTCTCCCTCTATCTTCCTGTCTCCACCTATATCCTTCCTTTGTCCCGCCCCCCTGACATCAGTCTGAAGAAGGGTCTCGACCCAAAACGTCGCCCATTCCTTCTCTCCTGAGATGCTGCCTGACCTGCTGAGTTACTCCAGCATTTTGTGTACAAACACTCCTGTGGTTACTGACTCTATTTAGATATCTTCTGGACTTTGCAGTTTCCTACGAAGCTTAACCTCCACTCTTCCAACTCTGGGGTATTTCGAGCCATTTAACTATTTCTAACTAATGAATGCAAATAATAAATAGTAAGTGATAACAATGAAATAATTTTTGCTGAAGATGGACACAAAATGCTGGAGTAACTCAGCGGGACAGTCAGCATCTCTGGAGAGAAGGAATGGGTGACGTTTCGGGTCGAGACCCTTCTTCAGACATTCCTTCTCTCCAGGGATGCTGCCTGCCCCGCTGAGTTACTCCAGGATTTTGTGTCTATCTTCGGTGTAAACCAGCATCTACAGTTCCTTCCTGCACAAAGAATGCTTCTGTGTGACTGTATTTCCAGAATGAGTCTTCTTGTCCAACTGTAAGTAACAGGTAGGGGTCCTGCAATGGATTTCCTTCCATGATTGAAAGCATTCGGTTTGTCTTCACAGGTGAAGAAGACCATGGAAGCCACACTGCAAACGATTCAGGATATTGTCACCATTGAGGACTTTGACGTGGCCGACTGCTTCCAGAACACTAACTCCACTGAGTCCGTCAAATCCACTCTTTCGGAAACGTTCATGAGCAAGCCCAGCATTGCCAAGAGACGAGCGAATCAGCAGGAGACAGAGCAGTTCCTCTTCACGGTAAAGTCTTAGGATGATGATGACACCTTCACATGACTTTGTGATGCAAACTTTGTCTTGAGGCCATTTATTTACCTGGGGATGTCACTTCAACAAAGGTGTGTGGCTATAGCAGAGCCATGAGAACTGATTCCTTTTAGCTCTGACAGCCCAGGTTCGACCCCAACCATCGCTATATGTGTGTGTGTGTGTGTCCTCCCTGACTGTGTGGGTTTCCCCCACACAGGTATTCTAGTTTCCTCCCAAATACCAAAGATGTGTACATAATTAGGTTGATTAGCCTCTGAAAATTGCTGGTATTGTGTACCTGAAAGAAAAAAAATGGGGGGGGGTAGTTTTATGAGACAAAAGGTTGAATGGAAACATTAATTGAGGGATTGGATGACTCTGTGAGCGGGCATGCACTCAAGCAACCAAGATGGCCTCCTCTGTCATTAGGAAATATGTGTCCATGTTGGGCGGTGTGGGCAAGTTGGGCCGATGGGCCTGCTTCCACACTGTATCACTCCATGTCTCTATCTCCACGGATTGAGATCTCAGCATCCCCGTCCGTAGGTTGGGGTCTGCAGGTTTCTCTCCATGGGTTGGAGCTTGTACTTCCCTCTCCTTGCACTGCCTCAGTGTTCCTGTCCCATTGTTCCTCTCTCTAGATTGGAGTGCCGTGTATCATTGCCCAAAGATTGAACCTTTCCGTGGTCTGTAGTTTGTGCATCCCCCTCTCCGGGCTGGATCCTGGGCTCCACGCCTCTTCCCCCTTTATGGAATGGGGCCCATGCGTTGCTCTCCATAGTCTAGTCTAAGCGTCTCTAGCCAAGCATTGGAGCCTGCGTGTTCCGTGTTGGGGCTGGGTTAGATTGTCGTTAGTGTTAGGGTGACTCCATCCCTCCCTTTGGCCTGGGACTTGTGCATTCTCCTCTGCAGATTGGGTCGATGTATCCCTGCTCCCATCCATGATTGGGACCTTGTACACCTCCCTCCATGGAATGCACCTGCACGTTGCTGATCAGAGGTTCATCCCCTTCCACTCGGGCTGAAGCATCCCCCTCTATGAATTTACACTGTGTGTCCCTATCCAGAAGCTTGGGCCTTTGTGATCCCCCCCTATCCCTACCCCCGGCTTATAGTGTTGGGAGTTCCACATCCCATCAGGAAATTCCCAAAGCTTGCGGTGCAACGTTAGGATAGGACAATGAACACAAAAGGGCATTCAGCACATCATAAATCGCTTGCTGCTTTTGGCGATAGCTCACGATTGTTTTCCTGTTATTTTCTTAGAAACTGAAAGAGTATTTTGAAGGCAGAAACCTGATCACCAAACTGCAAGCAAAACTTGACCTTCTGCAAAAGACTCTGGGTGAAAGTAGGCAATATTCTTAATCTTCTACGTAATTAGTCAATTGGTGGAGGTGTAAAGCCTGTTAAGTATAATATACTACAGATAGGATCATAGTCATACAGCATGGAAACAGACCATTTGGCCCAACTCGTGCATGCTGGCCAAGATACCTTATCGAAGCGAGAGCCATTTGCCTCATATCTCTCTAAACCATTCCATTCCAAGTATCTGTCCAAATTATTACTTTTTAAATGTTGTTCTAGTACCTGTCTCAACTACCCCCTCTGGCAACTCGTTCCATTTACCCACCACCTTCTAAGTGAACAAGTTGCCCCTCAGGTTCCTATTACCGGTGCCCCTCAACTTACAATGGGATTACGTTCCGATAAACCCATTGCAACCGAAAATATCGTACGTCGTAATGCATTTAATACTCCTGATCATGTGGCCGGAAGCGAACTACAAGTCGATGCCATTGCCCAGCGTTGGCACCATTGAAAAGTCGAAATATCTTACTTCGAAGCATCGTCAGTCGGGGAGCATCTGTAAATCATTCTCCCCTCACCTTAAACCTATGCCCTCGGGTTCTTTATTTCCCTACCCTGCGTAAAAGTATGCATTCACCCAATCAACTCTCATCATGATTTTAAACACTACCATAAGATCACCCTGTGCTCCAAGGAATTCAGTCCTATCTTTCCCCATCTCTTTCAGAAGCTCAGGCCGCCAGGTCCTGGCAAGATCCTCGTAAATCTGCTCTGCACTCTTTCTAACTCAACAACATCCTTCTAATAGTAGGATGACCAAAACTGCACAGTACTCCAAATGTTTACTCACCAACATTTTGTACAACTGTAGCATAATGTTCCAATTTCTATACCCAATTCCCTGACTGATGAAGGCCAATGCACCAAAATACTTCTTTACCACCCTGTCTACTTGTGATATGAAATTCAGGGAACTATATACCTGTACCCAAGGATCCCTCTGCTCTAATAACACTGCCCAGCACCCGACCATTCAGTGGCATAGGACTTAATTCCTTGACATATGATGAAAGAATGCATCGACTGGGCTTAAATGCACTGGAATTTAGAAGGATGAGAGGGGATCTTATAGAAACATATAACATTCTGAAGGGATTGGGCAGGCTAGATGCAGGAAAAATGTTCCCGATGTTGGGGGAGTCCAGAACCAGGGGTCTCAGTTTACGAATTAGGGGTCGGCCATTTAGGACTGAGATGAGGAAAAACATTTTCACCCAGAGAGTTGTGAATCTGTGGAATTCTCTGCAACAGAAGGCAGTGGTCAATTCACTGGATGTATTCAAGAGAGAGTTTGATATAGCTTTTAGGACTAACGGAATCAAGGGATGTGGGGAGAAAGCAGGACCGGGGTACTGATTGTGGATGATCAGCCATGATCACATTGAATGGCGGTGCTGGCTCTATGTTTCTATGCCCTGGTTGGACCTGGCAAAATGCAACACCTCCCCCTTATCTGCTTTAAACTCCATTAGCCATTCATCGGCCCACTTGTCCAGCTGAATCGAGCTCTTGCTCTAACTATATTCTCTATGATACCAACTACTTTGATGTCATCTGCAAACTCACCAATCTTGCCTCGTACATTCTCTTCTACATCGTTGATGTAAACCACAAACAGCAAAGGACCCAGACCCCATTTCTTGTGGCACATCACTGGGTACAGATCTCCAGTCCAAAGGACAACCTTCCACCGTTTCCATGGAAGCTTTCTTCCATGAAGCCAATTCTGTATGCAGTTCGCTAGCTCTCCCTGGATCAGGTGCGATCTAACGTTCCAGAAAAGCCAACCGTGCAGAACCTTGTCAAAGGCCCTGCTGACAGCATCTGAGACCATGTCCTTGTCAACCTTCTTTGTATGTTCTTCAAGAACATCAATTAAGTACATGAGACACCATCACCCAAGTACATCATCATGTTAGATAGCTCCTCTGTCCCTCCCTTCCCTTCCTCCTTCCCAGATCTCCCTCTATCTTCCTGTCTCCACCTATATCCTTCCTTTGTCCCGCCCCCCTGACATCAGTCTGAAGAAGGGTCTCGACCCGAAACGTCACCCATTCCTTCTCTCCCGAGATGCTGCCCGACCTGCTGAGTTACTCCAGCATTTTGTGAATAAATCATGTTTACTATCCCTAATCACCCCTGTCTATCCAACTGCATATTTATATCATTATCCCTGAGAATCCACTCCAATAATTTATTTATCACAGATGTTCGGCTCATTGGTCTGTAATTCCCAGGCTTTTCCTTGCAGCCCTTCTTAACTAGACGCACAACATTAGCCACCCTCCAGTCATCTGTCACGTCACCTATGTCTAACGATGATTCTATAGGAAGCTAGTCCAACATGCCTGCATTTGGCCCATCTATATACTAAAACTCTTGTTTGTTTGTTCCTGAACTACAGCCAAAATGGTACACGAACGCACAACAGTTTTAGACCCACCTTACTCACCGTCGTCCCATTGGTGCTAATGGAAGAAGTTTCATTGAAATCGGTGTTATATTTTTAAAGTTATTCACATTTTAAAGTTTAAATCTATCTCTTAGGGAGGGGGAGGGAGGGGTGGAGGGGGTAGGGGTGGAAGGGGGGGAAGAGGGGGAGGGGAGGGTAGGGGAGGGGGGAAGAGGGGACGGGGAGGTAGGGGGGGGAGGGGGAGGAAGGGGGGAGGGAGGCCAGGGGGAGGGGGGAGTGGAGGAGGAGAGGGTGCTGCATCAATGCAGGAGAGGTTTGGGCCCAATTGGTCCACTTGGTCTAGTCTCACTCTAAACCTTTCCAATCCATGTACCTGGACCAAGGGCTCCTGAAATTTCCAGGATTGGGATTTAATCAGAGATGCTCATCATGGCTGGGCTTGTGGCCAGCTTGACTGGTCTGCCCATTCGGGTCAGCTCCTGGATTTTTCTGTCGCTGGTCTGCTTTCCTCCCACATTTCTTATTTTTTTCTAAACTCGACAGTAAAACTTTGCGTGAAGTTCCCATCTAATAATTCATGCCCTCACCAATAATCGGAAAAGTCCCGCCTGTACCATTTTTTTCAAAATGCTTTTGCACTTTGCAGGAACATTGAAGCCTGAATCAAGTCCCCATCTTTTCAGTTCCCCTGAAACTTGGCATGGAGTTATGTCAGGATGGGAACTGCAGATGCTGGTTTAAACCGAAGATAGACACAAACAAAGCTGGAGTAACTCAGCGAGACAGGCAGCATCTCTGGAGAGAAGGAATGCGTGATGTTTCAGGTCGAGACCCTTTGTGAGTCTGAAGAAGGATCTCGACCTGAAAACGTCACCCGTTCCCTCTCTCCAGAGATGCTGCATGTCCCGCGGAGTTACCCCAGCTTTCTGTGTCTATCTGTAGAGTTACCTCACGGTTAGAGTTCTCAAAACCCCTCCCTGATTACAACGCACACGCAGGCAGAGCCCGTTGGATGAAACCTTCAACCTTAGCCTTGGACATTCCAGAAAAGAACAAGCCCCATGGTCCTGGGGAGAATACATACCGTCCTTTGAATGTTTATAAACAAGTCACAGATTGGAGGAATATTTGCTTCAAATTTATTTAAATACTTTTAAAAAACCAGTATGTTCAGAATCAAACGCATTTATCATTCATGAAAATCAAAAGATCGGCAGATGTTGGAAATCTGAAATGAAACAAAATATCCTGGAAATGCTGATCAGATCAGGCCTTGTGAACGGGAAAAGCAACAATTAAAATCAGAACTGCCAGAGGGTTGCATTTCAGTGATGAGAATGTTGGGGAGCAATAAACACCTTCCTCCCTACTTTCCCCGCTACTTGCTTTCCCTCTCTGCAGCAGAAATATCCACGTTGTTTCTCTTCCCACGGATGCTTTATGATCTGCTAAGTGCTTCCAGCATTTTCCGATTAGAAGTTTTCCTAGGCACCTTAAATGCTTTCCCTCAAAGCTGCCCCTCTAAAATGCAAAGTGCTGGTGTAACTCAGTGGGTCAAGCAGCATCTCTGGAGGAATGGATGGGCAACATTATGGCTCGAGAACCTTCTTCAGACTGATTGTGGTCGGGGGGATAAAGCTGGAAAAGAAGCAGGGGAGAGATAAAGCCTGGCAAGTGATAGGTGGATACAGATAAACACCCCCTTTTGACCAGATGAGGGGGGGGGTTTAATTGGCAGAAGGTTAGAGTTGAAAAGGATAACAAAAGGATGACAAAAGGAGATGAAAGGAGACTGGGGGACAAAAGGCTGTGAGGTGAGGAGAGAAGAGGAGTGAAATATAAAACCAGTGGGAATGATATCTGTGCAAAGGTGCAGGGAGGGGGAAGGGAGGAGGTGTAGTGGGAGAAGTAGCTGTGCGCTGTGGTGGGGAGGGAGGGAGGGAGGGGCTGCACAGGAAAGAGAGGGGGTAAAAAAAACAAGAGCTTGTAACTTAAATTTGGAGAATTCCGTGTTCATACCGTTCTGCAGGAAAGAAAACTGCAGATGCTGGTTTAAATCGAAGGCAGACACAAAATGCTGGAGTAACTCAGCGGGTCAGGCAGCGTCTCTGGAGAGATGGAATGGGTGACGTTTCGAGTCGAGACCCTTCTTCAGATTGATGTCAGGGGATGGGGCCTCTCTATGTCCCCCAGAGATGCTGCCTGACCCGCTGAGTTACTCCAGCACTTTGTGTTCCCCACAAGATTCCAGCATCTGCATTTCCGTGTCTCTCTTTATTCTCACACCTGAGTCTAGTGGGTGAACCCAGTGTCCATCGTGGTTCTGAACATTGGAGACCGTACATTCCTAATTAGTGGTCTGTGGGGCAGGTCCTTGTGCAATAAAGTCACTGAGTCAGTGCGTCTGCCACGTGCCAAGGTCCACTCGGGACTGCACCACATTGGCCAACAGAACTAACATTTATGTTAAAAAACAAAAGTGCTGGAGTAACTCAACGGGTCAGGCAGTATGTTCACAAGTCTATATAAGAAAATAACTGCAGATGCTGGTACAAATCGAAGGTATTTATTCACAAAATGCATGAGTAACTCAGCAGGTCAGGCAGCATCTCGGGAGAGAAGGAATGGGTGACGTTTCGGGTCGAGACCCTTCTTCAGACTGATTCTAGTGCTGCCTGACCTGCTGAGTTACTCCAGCATTTTGTGAATAAATGTTCACAAGTCTGGTGGACCTCTGGATCGACAGCCTTCCACCCCCACCCACACCCTCACCCCCACCAAGCCGGACAATGCCTACTCAGCCCTGTGCAAACTCCTCATCAGGGCAGCAACGTTCCATTCCTCGCGGCTCTCATCGCCGGTACATCCCCACATGGGACGGAGAGTGTGACGCATGCTACCACGCATTCCTGTACGCTGAACCTGGCGAAGAGCCTGCCTCCAAGGCTGCGGAACTGACAAACTGCCTCGACAAGAAGCGCAGAGAGCAGTGGGAAGAGACAGTCCAAAGAATCGGCTTCACACACTCCAGTAGGGTGGCGTGGAAGACCTTCAATCGCCTCACCGGTCGAAGTACCCGCCCAAAGCATTGCCCTGTCACGGCCAACTCCATCGCCCACCAGTTCCTGGCCAATGGCCACTCCAAAGACGCGGACAAGAACCATACTCATTCTGTCAAACAGGAATCCACTAATCTTTGGGAAGCTCCAGGCACTGATGGGCAGCTGTCAGCACCCTTTTCCTCTGCAGAACTTTTTTCTGTCATCTTTCAACTGAAATGTGGAAAAGCCCAGGGTCCTGATAACATCCCCCTAGAATCCCTGAAACATTGCGGTCCTAAATGCCTGGCCTAGCTCCGTGAGGTTTACTCCTCTTGCCTCATTAGTCAGTCCATTCCGAAGATCTGGTGGAAAGCCACCGTCATTGCGCTACCAAAACCAAACAAGCCTGCGGACGACCCAAGGAACTATCAGCCCATCTCACTCCTCTGTGTCCCGTACAAGCTCCGGGAATGGCTTCTCCTGGCCCGGTTCCATCCAATCGTTGGCCCTCAACTACCCGCTGAACAAGCCGGATTGGACGCTGCACCACCCACCAAATAGTCAAGCTGTCCAATGACATCGAAGACAGTTTGGAAAAGGGTGACGAGGCGGGCATCACCCTGGTGGGCCTCACCGCCTCCTTTGATACAGTGTGGCACCAGGGCCTGATCTTGAAGCTCCTCCACACCATCCCTGACCGTCATTCAGTGCGGTTCCTTGCCAACATCCTTACCAACCGCAGTTTTGTACTCAAGACCAGTGACGGACAATCTAGCCGACTGCGACGCCTAAGAAACGGAGTCCCCCAAGGCTCGGTACTGGCCCCCATGCTCTTCAACCTCTATATCAGCGATCTGCCACGCACAACCTCGCGCCAGTATGGATACGCAGATGACTTGGCCCTACTGCACTCGGACAGGAGCTGGTCAAATGTTGAGGATGTGCTCTCGGCGGATATGGAACTTGTCGCGGGCTACCTTAAGACCTGGAGACTAAAACTGAGTGTGGCAAAAACCACCACAATGGCCTTTCACCTGAACAACAAGGAAGCTCAACGCCAGCTAACCGTCACCCTCAATGGGTCACCCCTACCCTACAACCCATTTCCTACATACCTCGGGGTGAAACTAGATCGGCAGCTGACCTACAAGCAACACCTTGAAGCTCTCCGTGCTAAAGTCTCGGCACGGAACAACCTCTTGCGTTGCTTGGCCGGATCGTCATGGGGCACCAGGACATCTACTCTTCGAACCACTGTCCTCCGCCCCCTGGTGGAGAGGTAGACCTCACGGCCCTCGGCAACAGCACATTGCACTGGCTACAGCGCCCGGAGGCCGTTACATAACTTCTGCTGCCTCAAACACAAGAAGAAGAAGGCAGCATGTGTGGAGGGAATGCACAGGTGATATTTCAGGTCGGGACCCTTCTTCAGAGTGAAGAAAGGATCTAGAGTCATAGAGCGATCCAGTGTGGAAACAGGCCCTTCGGCCCAACTCGCCTGCACCGGCCAACAATGTCCCAGCTACCCTAGTCCCACTTGCCTGCGCTTGGTCCATAACCCTCCAAACCTGTCCTATCCATGTACCTGTCCAACTGTTTCTTAAACGATGGGATAGTCCCAGCCTTAACTACTTCCTCTGGCAGCTAGTTCCATACACCCACCACCCTCTGTGTGAAAAGGTTACCCCTCGGATTCTGTATAAAACCGCCGCCTACCATTGCCCCCATAATTAACTGTCCCGCTGAGTTACTCCAGCGCTTTTGTTTTGCTCAAGATTCCAGCATCTGCGGTTCCTTGTGTCCAACATTCCCGTCATATTTTCTTTCCAGAAATAGAACTGGGAAGTAAAAAGTCAGGAACACAATGTGAGGAGGAGCAAGGGGTGAACAATCTGTTGCGAGAGTCCAGCTGTGAGTCACACACCTGCCATCTGCTGAGATGGTGCTAAGCTTCTGGTGTGATCCCAGATTTTTCCACCCTGGTTGCATCTGATCCGGTTGATCCTGCTGAGCTCAATGCATCTCCATCTGCCGACACTGACCAATCGGTCGGGACATATGCAGCAAGATGCTTGACAAACAAGTTCCTTACTTGCCCCACTTTTGTCCTTCCATTTTAGCTTTTCAGTGTCTGCAGTTTATTGTGGATGTAAAGTTTAACTCAAGTTGAGTCGAATTTATTGCCGTGGCCACTGGGAGAGTGAGGTGCAGGAACATTGGAGATTTTGCTTGCAGTAACAGTATCACAGGCACATGGACTCAGACAAAACTGAGGTGAGAAGGAACTCTTTCACCCAGAGAGTTGTGCATTTGTGGAATTCTCTGCCACAGAAGGCAGTGGAGGCCAATTCACTGGATGAATTAAAAAGAGAGTTAGATAGAGATCTAGGGGCTAGTGGAATCAAGGGATATGGGGAGAAGGCAGGCACGGGTTACTGATTGTGGATGATCAGCCATGATCACAATGATTGGCAGTGCTGGCTCAAAGGGCCAAATGGCCTCCTCCTGCACCTATTTTCTATGTTTCTATGCAACACACAAAACCGTAAATTATATTTTCCACCATGCATAAGGTGGTGAGTGTTTGGCATGGCTAAGCGGGAAACATTTAGGTAAATTGAGTCAACACTTGTGAGAAATTCATGTGTGTCAGTTTCTGGGCCCAGTCTAATGGTCAACTGCAGATTACAGTCTTGCTTTGTTCGGTTTTGCATTGATTGCTCTCAAAGGTTGATTGTACCTTCCCCAAAACCCCCAGTCTCACCCAAACAGGCCTTTCAGTATACCAAAGGTAGACACAAAATGCTGGAGTAACTCAGAGACTGGAGACACTTCTCGACCTGAAACGTCACCCATTGTTACGGGGATGTCCGCTGCTGGACATGGGGGGCAGGGTGTGGTGGAGAGAGACGCCCCTCCAAATAAGGGATATGTATGTAAATGTATGTAAATGTCTAAGTAAATGCCTGTATTGAATATGTAACCTCCAGAAATGTCGGATGGGTTTGTTTAAAAATGATGTTTTGTAAATGATATTTATTACTAGAATAAAGTATTTTTTGATAAAAAAAAACAAAAAACAAACCCATTCCTTCTCTCCAGAGATGCTGCCTGAGTTACTCCAGCATTTTGTGTCTACCTTTGATTTAAACCAGCATCTGCAGTTTTTTTCCTTTCCGTATACTATATCCATGCTGGCCATCAAGTACCCATCCATACTGAGTCATGTGTAGGTACTGCTCCATAGTCTAATATGACTTGGTGATTGAAAGGTTCATCCAGAGATTTTTTAAATGTGGTGAGGGTACTTGTTTCCACCACTTTCTCAGCCACTGCATTCCAGATTACAACCACTCCTTGAGTGAGAAACGATCTCCTCAGATCCTCTCTAATCTTCCTGCTCCTCATTTCAAACTTCTATCCTCTGATTGTGGGCACCTCTGTCTGAAGAAGGGTCTCAACCTGAAACGTCACCCTTTCCTCCTCCCCAGGGATGCTGCCTGAGCCGCTGAGTTACTCCAGCATTTTGTGCCGAACCTCTGTTATGAAGATGTTTCTCATTATGCACTCTCTCTATGACCTTTATAACTTTGTAGTGTAGGAAAATAACTGTAGATGCTGGTACAAATCGAAGGTATTTATTCACAAAATGCTGGAGTAACTCAGCAGGTCAGGTAGCATCTCAGGAGAGAAGGAATGGGTGACGTTTCGGGTCGAGACCCTTATTCAGACTTATAACTTTGTATACCTCTCTCAGGTCCCTCTTAACCTCCTCTGCTCAAAAGAAAAACCCCATCCCATCTAATCTCTCACCATTACTGAAATGTTCCATCTCAGGCAAAATCTTGATAAAGCTCCTGGTAAATGTGTCTTCAAGTAGTTCCACAAAGAAACGGAAAATTTTCCATTTCTATGGGGATCTCAGGGACTTTAAACAAGAGATTCAACAGTGTGAACAAGCTCACCGGCTTGTTAGTAATTTACAACATTTTTCAATGTGTTACTAATATTTTCTTTTTCTTTTCTCGTTCATCAACTTTAGGCCAGAGGGCAGGCTATTCCATTGCCAGGTGGGTGCAGTTGTTATCCTGTCCGGTTTCTGAATTTCCTCGCGTTCATGCTGTTTTCATCTTTCCGTGCTGCCAAGTTGACATCTGTTTTGGTTAATGAGTGAGAATTGAATGCTTTAACACTGCCTTTCAACTGAGAAGATCCACAGAGAGCAGTGGAGGCCAATTCACTGGATGAATTTAAAAGAGAGTTAAATAGAGCTCTGGGGGCTAGCGGAATCAAGGGATATGGAGAGAAGGCAGGCACAGGTTACTGATTGTGGATGATCAGCAGCCACAGCCAGACATAAAAACAGCTTTTTTTTCACGAGTAGTAGTCCTACTCAATAACCAAAGTCTGTAGTCTCTTTTTTGCTCTGGTTTATTTTCACCCACATGTTTAGACCATAATGTTGTATCCTTATTGTTTTGATGTGTTCATGCTTTATTCTTAATTGTTAACTGTATGTTTGTGTTGTCATTTGTGAGCGGAGCACCAAGGCCCATTCCTAGTATATGCACATACTTGGCCAATACACTTCATTCATTCAGCCATGATCACCATGGGCCCAGAAACTGACACACCTTCATTCATTCAGCCATGATCACAATGAATGGTGGTGCTGGCTTGAAGGGCCAAATGGCCTCCTCCTGCACCTGTTTTCTATGTTTCTATCCTTTCTACACAATTCGTAAGGGATTGGACAGGCTAGATGCAGGAAAAATGTTCCCCATGTTGGAGGAGTCCAGAACCAGCAGTCACAGTTTAAGAATAAGGGATAGGCCATTTAGGACTGAGATGAGGAAACTCACCCAGAGAGTTGTGAATCTGTGGAATTTTCTGCCACAGAAGGCAGCAGAGGCCAATTCACTGGATGTTTTCAAGAGAGAGTTAGATTTAGCTCTTAGGGCTAACGGAATCAAGGGATATGGGGAGAAAGCAGGAACGGGGTACTGATTTTGGATGATCAGCCATGATCATGTTGAATGGCGGTGCTGTCTCGAAAGGCCAAATTGTCTACTCCTGCACCCATGTTTCTTTGTTTCTATATGGCTCCAAGTTAACATTTACCTTGCAGTGTTTAATGTTTATTTTCTTTCTCTCACCATATCCCGTACAGTGGCCATCAGAACTCCAATGTGAAAAAACAGGTAATGTCACGCCAGCGACTCTCCATTCTGTTTAAACTGTTGTCAGTAATTGTGGCTTTGGAAGGATACGGCTTCCGGAAGCTTCTGGACCTGGCATTTGGGAAATCTATTGCACGATCTCCTTTACCCACGAGAAAACTATTTTGTAATAAAGGCGTTCCTTCCTTTCCACTTCCTCTGCAGTTTATACCCAGCTACCATCAAACAATCAGCTATCTTTATTGCAGGCAAATGGATAAAATGTAAACTGAGCCATCTTGATAATGACTACTGATAAAACACTCAGACATGCAATTCAGAATGATGAACAAGAATTAAAGGCCATAATTTAGTAACGGGGGTGGCTCCTTGAAGTCAGGACAACTGTCGTGAAGGAAGAATTCTGCTTCAGTCAGAGTCGTGCACTGGATAAACAGTCCATAAGTGAACGAGCCCAAGTTGAGAGAAGGAATGTAATGTATTGTCCTCAATACAGAATGGGTGGAGAGGGAAATGGAAGACTGAGTATGGAAAAGGATTTGGAGCAAAGGATGCTGTTGGTAAGAAAGTTTCAGTAAGAGGATCGACTGCAAAGGTATTTAAAGAGAGACAAGAAATAATAGTCGTAGAATCGTACAGCACGGAAAAAGGAGCTTAGACCTAACTTGCCCACACAGAGCAACATGTCCCATCTACACTAGTGCCACCTGCCTGCGGATATGGTCCACTTCCTTCTAAACCTTTCCTATCCATGTACCTGTCCAAATCTTGTCAAACGTTGTGATAGTACCTGCCTCAACTATCTCCTCGGCAGTTCGCTCCATATCCCTACCACCCTTTGGAAAAAATCTTTATTAAATCTACATATTAAATCTTACCTCAACTTAAGCCAATATCCTCTGTTTTTTGAGTCCCCCGATCTGGGTAAAGCATTGTACATTTAGCCTATCTTATACCTCTATGAGCTCATCCTCTTGCACTCCAATGAATAAAGTCCCAGTCTGCTCAACCTGGCCTGACAGCTCAGGCCCTTGACTACTGGCAACAGCCTCATTAATCTCTTCTCACCTTTTCCAGCTTAGCAACATCTTTCATATAACTGGGTATCCAAAGCTGAACACAACACACCAATGTCTTGTACAACTGTGACATGTCCTCCCAACATCTACGTGTGGGAAGGAACTGCAGGTGCTGGTTTACACGGAAAAAGGGTCTCGGCCCTAAACGTTACCTATTCATAACTTCATAAGTGATAAGAGCAGAATTAGGCTGATCTATCCCTCCTAACCCCAATTTTCCTGCCTTCTCCCCATAACGCCTGCACCTGTATTAATCAAGAATCTATATCTCTTCCTTAAAAATATCCATTGACGCCCTCCACAGCCTTCTGTGGCAATGAATTCCACAGATTCACCACCCTCTGTCTAAAGAAAGTCCTCCTCATCTCCTTCCTAAAATCTCCTTTAATTCTGTGGCTGTGGCCTCTGGTCCCAGACTCTCCCACTAGTGGAAACATCCTCTCCACATCCACTCCATCCAGGCCTTTTCCTATTCGGTAAGTTTCAAAGAGTTCGCCTCATCCTTCTAAACTCCAGCGAGTACAGGCCCAGTGCTGTCAAACATTATTCCTTTTCTCCAGAAATGCTGCTTGACCCGTTGAGTTACTCCAGCATTTTTGTATCTATCTGCCAACTTCTATACTCAATACTCTGACTGATGAAGGCCAATGAGCCAAAAGCTGCCTTGACCTCCTTAGCTACCTGTGATTCCACTTTCAAGGAACTATGTACCTGCACTGCTAGATCCCTTTGCTCTATAACACCCCCCAGAGCCCTGCCATTCACTGTGTAGGTCCTGCCTTGGTTTGACTTCCCAAAATATTTCATACCTCGCACTTATCTGTATTAAATGCCATCAACCTTTCCTTAGCTCACTTGCCCAACGATCAAGATCCTGCTGCAATATTTGACAACCATCTTCACTATACAATACCAACCACTTTAGTGTCATCAGCAAACTTAGTTAATCATGCCTTGTACATTCTCATCCAAATCATTGATATAGATGACAAACAGCAATGGGCAGAGCACCGAACCCCGAGGTACACCACTAGTCACAGGCCTCCTTTCCAAGAAGCAACCTTCCACCATCACCCTCTGCTTCCTTCCATGAAGCCAATTTTCTATCCAGTCAGCTACCTCTCCTTGCATCCCACACAACCTAACCTTCCAGAGCAGCCTACCATGCATGGGGTATGGGAAGAAAGCAGGAACGGGGTACTGATTGAGAATGATCAGCCATGATCACATTGAATGGCGGTGCTGGCTCGAAGGGCCGAATGGCCTACTCCTGCACCTATTGTCTATTGTCTATGCAGAACTTTGCCAAATGCCTTGCTAAGATCCATATATAAGAAAATAACTGCAGATGCTGGTACAAATCGAAGGTACAGACTGAAGAAGGGTCTCGACCCGAAACGTCACCCATTCCTTCTCTCCCGAGATGCTGCCTGACCTGCTGAGTTACTCCAGCATTTTGTGAATAAAGATCCATATATACATCTACAGTTCTGCCCTCATCAACCTTTGTAGTGATATCTTCAAAAAACTCAATCAGATTTGGACGGCGAGAAGTTAGATAGTCAAGGAGTAGAAATAGTAAGCAAATTAGACATTTGTTTTTCTCGTGTATTTTCTCCTAAAATCCTTGATGGGCCAGGCAGTGTCTCTCGCTTTCTGCAGCCTCCCTTGTTGTTGGGTATTTGCGTTACTAAACCAGGCCACGATGCATCCAGTCAATATATTCTCTACCAGACACCTGTAGAAATGCGACACAGTATTCGCCGATTTGCAACGTGTCCTTGATCTTCTACGGATGAAAAGGCATTAATGAGTTTTCTTTGTGATTTCACCAGTGCGCTGGGACAGATTGCCAGAGATATGCATGCTCAGGAACTTGAAGCTCTTGACTCCTGTTGAGTTGCGAAGGGATTAAGAGATCTGCAGAGTTCACGATGGTCTTCTGTGGGATTGATCTGTCCATGCTGAGATTTTCTTTCGTTTATTTCTAGGGTGCAAGCCACATCATTCCCCTGGTGGTGGAGAGTTGTATCCGTTTTATCAGCAGGCACGGTATGTGGAGGGCCGAAACATGGGACGGTTACCAATGGACAAATAACACACAATGCCCACGTTAATTTTGACAGCTCTTCTGTGGAGCACTTTGTTAATCTCACTTTCCTGCGCGCTGCATTTAGCCCAGTAAATTTCACAATCAAAATACGTCATTCATAGGACATAGAAAGGTGCACCACCAGAACGGGCTATTCGGCCCACAATATCTGTGCTGAACGTGATGCTAGCACCATCCCTTATCTGCCTGCACATAATCCATATCGCTCCATTACCTGCATATACACATGCCTATCCAAAAGCCTTTTAAGTACCATTAATATTTCTGCTTCAACCACTACCCACGGCAGTGTATTCCAAACTCTCACCACTATCTGTGTAAAAACAATGTGCCCCACACATCTCTTTTAAACGTTGTCCCTGTCGCTGTAAACCTGTGCACACCGTTGATTTGCCATCTTGGATAAAAAGATTCTGACAGTCAGAGCATAATGGAGTCTTACAGCACAGAAAGAGGCCCTACTGCCCAACTTGCCTTCGCTGATCAAGGTGCCCCATTCTACACTAGTCTCACCTGCCTGCACTGGCTCCCATCCCTCTGAGACTTTCCTATCCATGTACCTGTGCAAATACCTTTTAAATTTTGGTGTAGTTTCCATCTCCTCTGGCAGCTCATTCCATATACCCACCACCCCATGTGTGAAAAAGTTGCCCCTCAGATTCTGATTAAATCTTTCCCTTCTCACCCTAAATCAATGTCCTCTTCTTCTCGGTTGCCCTATTCTGAGTAAAAGACTCTGTGCGTCCACCCTTGATCCATGATCTTACACACCTCCAAAAGATCACCACTCATCCTCCGACACTCCAAGCAATACAGTCGTAGCCTGCCCAACCTCTCCCTATAACTCCCTATGCCAAATAGACAATAGGTGCAGGAGGAGGCCATTCGGCCCTTCAAGCCAGCACCACCATTCAATGTGATCATTGCTGATCATTCTCGATCAGTACCCCGTTCCTGCCTTCTCCCCATACCCCCTGACTCCGCTATCCTTAAGAGCTATATCTAGCTCTCTCTTGAATGCATTCAGAGAATTGGCCTTCACTGCCTTCTGAGGCAGTGAATTCCACAGATTTACAACTCTCTGACTGAAAAAGTTTTTTCTCATCTCCCTTCTAAATGGCCTACCCCTTATTCTTAAACTGTGGTCCTTGGTTCTGGACTCCCCCAACATTGAGAACATGTTTCCTGCCCCTAACGTGTCCAACCCCTTAATAATCTTATATGTTTCGATAATCTTGGCATTATCCTCGTAAATGCTTCCAGCTTAACATCTTTCCTATAGTATAGTGCCCAAAACTGAACACAATACCAGCTCCTTGTACAGCTCCCAACCTCTATACCCAATACTCGTGGAATATACAAAACAATCAGTTTCCCTGGGTTCAATCTGGGTAAGAGTATGAAGGTGGTAATTTGCAGGAAATCCCTTCACTCTTTGGTGGGGAAGGTAGTGGTGGAGTTGTTGGTGGCTGCAAGTTCATGTACATTTGTTTTTTTATTTTTCTCAAAGGGCTGGAGCATGAGGGAATCTTCCGCGTATCAGGATCACAAATTGAAGTTATTGACATCAAAAAAGCCTTTGAAAGAGGTTGGTACCAGAACTAATTATTTATTTGCATCACCACACATGGTATTTCTGATGATTTTTCTCAGCAGTGTTCGGTTGAGGAGTGACAATCATGACTATGATCCATGTATTCTCCGACTCATTGCTTCTGTGGGAAATTAAGCTCTGTCTGATAATGGGATGGCTCTATAATCTGTATTACTCTATAGTCTGCAGAACCAAGGTGATGGGCATGTTGATGAGAGAGTCTTTGATCGCTCTGCTGTGGCGTTCTTCTGTCCTGTTTTGGTCTGCACTGAGGGCATATTAGACATTGAAACAGTGAAGATGAATCTTTAACAAAGTGGCACAATGTGCCACAGGCCCACAATGTGCTGCACAAAGCAATCCTGATGTCAAGAGTCTGTGAAGACCCAGTGGCGCAGTGGTAGAGTTGCCACCCTGCAGCACCAGCGACCCGGGTTCAATCCTGACCACGGGTGCTGTCTGTACAGAGTTTATGTATTCTCCCTGTGACCGCGTGGGTTTTTCTCCGGGTGCCCCGGTTTTCTCCCACACTCCGAAGACATGCAGGTTTGTAAGTTAATTGGTTTCTGTAAATTGTTCCGAGTGCGTAGAACTGGTGTACTGGTGATTATTGGTTGGTATGGGCTCGGTGGGCCAAATGGCCTGTTTCCATTCTGTATCTCTGAAAGCTAAAACTAGTCAAGAGCCAAGAGTGTTTTATTGTTATACTAGACCAAGTGGGCCCGTTGTGCCCAAACCTCTCCTGCATTGATGCAGCACCATGTCCTGCCCCTCTCTCCTCAACCCCCCCTCCCCTCTCCCTTCTCCCCCACTCCCCCCTCCTTCCCTCCCCTCCTTTTAAACTTCAAAATGTGAATAACTTTAAAAATATAAGACCGATTTCAATAAAACTACTTGCATTATCACTAAATTGACAATGGTGAGTAAGGTGGGCCTAAAATTGTCACGCTATCGTGTACCGTTTTGGCTGAAGTTCAGTCACAAACAAGATAACAAACGAGAGTTTTAGTATATAGATGTCCCAAATAGAACAGTGAAGTTCTTACTTGCAGCAGCACCACAGAATATGTAAACATAGTATACCATAACCAATACAAAAAACAAGATAAGAAAGTTCAGTGTGTGTACATATACACATATATACACACACATATAGAAAACAAACAAACAGTAACAGTGCAGAAAGACAACACCAATGCCCCCCAGTCTATGTAGTTCAGAGCTTATTTGGAGGTTGTAGTGTTTAATTGCCTGATGGCTGTAGGGAAGAACTAAAAACTGATGCAATTACTACTCAAGACAGGGTGGCATTTGGTGGAGAACAGTGGACATGGTCTACTTACCTATTCAATCCCCTCCACTCTCGGCCCTGTTTTTGAGATTGCAATGGCCCAATGTATCACGTCTCACATCGATAACAAGCCACTTGTGCCATATGGTCGGTTATGAATATCAATGGATAGAAAATATAGCAAAATTGCAGTTTTGCATTTGGATGGGAACACAAGGTATGATGGTGCCCTGGCCACCTTTAACTGTCTATATGCCTCACACAGATTGGTTTAAAGGGGAATGAGTACCTTTTCTAATTTTAATCCATTGTGTTGTTTTGTACAAAGGTGAGGACCCTTTGGCAGGAGATCAGAATGACCATGACATGGACTCGATAGCAGGAGTGCTGAAACTGTATTTCAGAGGCCTGAACAGCCCACTCTTCCCCAAAGAAATTTTTCATGACTTAATGTCCTGTGTCAGTAAGTTGACTTTTTTGTTGGTCATGGATTTTGATTTTCTATCTGCAAGACACGTACGATTTCTTTGTTGATTACAATCCCTGATGTTTTAAGAGTTGGATTATAATCTGACGGGAAGGATTAAAGAGAGAAGCCGATTGAAGGGGGGACTTGGAACTGAACCAGAGAAGAGTTTGCCAAAATGGACAAAGTGGAACTTTCTGTAGAAGAGTTAACAGCTTCATCACTTTGCATCAAAGTTGCGAGGCTAATGCTGACCTGGCAATGGTCACCTATTGATCTGCCCTCCTGAGTCACAGCTTGATGCCACTCAGGGCTGTTTGTATTTTAAGGGGCCATGTAATTAGTATAAGATTTATTTTTAAAAAGGCATAAATTTACTGCAACTTTATTTCTGGGTCAGTAATTATTGACATCTAAGCCTATTCCTTGGAAAGGGGTCGGGAAGATTTATTAGAAAGTATGGAGCTCCATTGACTCCATTTCACCCAGAGAGTTGTGAGTCTGTGGAATTCTCTGCCAATTCACTGGATGTTTTCAAGAGAGAGTTAGATTTAGCTCTTAGGGCTAACAGAATCAAGGGATATGGGGAGAAAACAGGAATTTGGATGATCAGTCATGATCATATTGAATGGTGGTGCTGGCTCAAAGGGCCGAATGGCCTACTCTTGCACCTATTTTCTATGTTTCTATTGGCAAAAGGTCCAGTAACCAGAGATTGCAGAGATGGAAGAGAGTTCAGAATTGTCTTTCTTTTAGACGTGTTGAGATGTGATCTGCATTGCAGTGTCCACACAGTGTTGGAAGCAGAATCAACAGTAACTTTCAAAAGTAACTTGAATGGGGGAGGGGGGTTATTTCAATTGCTTTTCAAATAGTCAGCATTGGCCAGTCCATCTGAAGATCCTATATTTCTTAGGATTTAGTTCTCCCACTCAGCAGTTATCTTGTTTTTAAACATGGCATTGTTGTTTGCCCCAAAAGATATGAAAAAAAAACAAAGATAGTCGGGGGATAGACACATGAAGCTGGATAAACCCAGCAGGACAGGCAGCATCTCTGGAGAGAAGGAATGGGTGGCGGGGATCAGGGAAGGTGAGACTGGGTGAGCAGGTGGATCCTCAGCCACAGCCATGCTATGAGGCCTGTGCTCAGTGTCAGATTTTCTCTGTGTGTTTGAAGATAAAAGGCAGAGGCCTAGCAGCTGGGCTTGTGATTCCACCACCTCCCACGTTCATGCAGGAGCTCTCAGTGACAGGGGTCAGTGACTGATTGATCTTTCGAGGCATCTGGGAACTGAGGGGGTGATTGTGATGGAGGTTCAGGGCACTGGCCCCCTGTGCTGGAACAGTAGATAATTCCCTTAAATTGGAACTTTCTACAGTCTGGTCCATTGTTCTAATAATCCCGAGGTTCGATGTCCTAGTGTCCATGAATACCACAAGTTTGTGTCACACAGGAATTTTTTTTAATAACTTTTGAGACATTAAGGAAGGCAAGGGACCCTTTCAACACTCCAATCCATTATAAATTGTGAAGAGAAATGTGCATTTTTCTGTCAGTTTTTGTTAAATCCTTGTTATTCCCCACAGTGTTCTCTGCCTCGATCTCATTCTCTGTTCTTACACTCTATATTTTTCCCTTTTCTGTTCACCACACTTTGCAAGACTTTCTTCTCTATTCTCTTTGCAGTTCATTCTCGATATTTGCTTCACTCTCTCTTCTGTCTCACTCATTTGTTTTCTCTTTCTCTTTCTCTGTCTCCCTGCAATCTTCAGTTCTACAAGCCGTTGGGATCTCTGCCAAGGATTAAGCTCTGGCGTTTACTCATTAAACCCCTCTGCCATTTTTTTTCCTTTTAGCCAATGCTGCTTACAAAAGACCACTTTAACAAGTTTTTATTCATCCTCCCAGGAATCTCCTTCTGTTTCCGGAGATAGTTGCTACATTATTAGTGCAATAAAAATGAACCAGTTTTTGTGACACCCCTCTTTTCCTCTCTTTTTCCCCTTTTTCACACTTCACGTTTTCTCTCTCTCTCACACGCATGCACATATGCACACACACCTGCTTCCTACCTCAATTTCCTGCTCCTTTACCTTCCTTTAGAGGTGTTCAGTTTAATTCATTGTCACGTGTAACGAGGTACAGTGAAAAGCTTTTTTTACGTGCTATCTAGACAGCAGAAAGACAACACATGATGACAATCGATCCATTTACTGTGTATAGATACATAATAAGGGAATAGTGTATTCCCTTATCATGAAAGGGTTCAGAAAAGATTTACGAGGATGTTGCCAGGACTAGAGGGTGTGAGCTATAGGGAGACGTTGAGTAGGCTGGGTCTCTATTCCATGGAGCGCAGGAGGATGAGGGGAGATCTTAAAGAGGTAGACAGAATCATGAGAGGAATAGATCGGGTAGATGCACAGTCTTTTACCCAGAGTAGGGGAATCGAGGAGCAGAGGACATAGGTTCAAGGTGAAGGAGAAAAAATTAAATAGGAATCCAAGGGGTAACCTTTTCACACAGAGGGTGGTGGGTGTAAGGAACAAGCTGCCAAGAGGAGGTAGTTGAGGCTGGGACTATCCCATCGTTTAAGAAACTGTTGAACAGGTACATGGATAGGACAGGTTTGGAGGGATATGGACCAAGTGCAGGCAGGTGGGACTAGGATAGCTGGGACATTGTTGGCCGGTGTGGGCAAGTTGGGCCGAAGGGCCTGTTTCCACACTGTATGACTTGATGACTCCAATAACATTTCGTGCAAGGTAAAGCCAGCAAAGTCAAAGTATACTTTGAGAAAGTATCCTCAAAGTATACTTAGCCTTCCACAAACCCTCACCTCTCCCCCTCTGTTGCCCCCACTCTGTCTCATTCTTTTCCTCAAACAAAATACAATCTGCTGATGGAACTCAATGGCTCAGACAGCATCTGTGAGGGAGGTAGTCAGTCAACACTTTGGGACTGGAGAGGAATGACGGAGACCTGAGGAAAGGTCTCGCTCGGCCTGAATCGTTGACTCAGGAGACAGCTCTTTGCCTCCCTCAGCAGACAGTTCTTTGTACAAGGACAAGAATGAGCCTGCAGCCTCTTTTATCTTCAGTTTTGGCTCCTCATTTATTTTAAGTTCCATAATTCTTACTTCTTTTCCTGAACTTCGAATTAGTTACAGATTAAGTGGTGCAATTTAATTTTCTGGTTGTGTTCATTCTGCACTCCAAACCACAGTTGAAACAAATTGATTTTTTAAAAAAAAGATTCAATTAAGTGAAAAAAAGAGTCCTGTTGAGTTCTGTGTGGGTTTTATTTCCACTGATCGCTCTCTTCAGGCATTTTGTCTGACTATCAAAGTGTCTTTGAAGTAACAGCAGCACCAGAGGGTGTTCAGAATGAGTTTGAGTTTGGCATCCACCCAGACTGCTACACACCACTATACCGTAAGCAGGATATGAAGGTCCGTGTGTACCGCGTGACAAACTCAAGCCCCATTGAGTTCAGCCTCTGACCCCACTGCCTCTTCTGATAGTTACTGCTAATTACATAGAAACATAGAAAATAGGTGCAGGAGTAGGCCATTTGGCCCTTCGAGCCTGCACCGCCATTCAATATGATCATGGCTGATCATCCAACTCAGTATCCCGTACCTGCCTTCTCTCCATACCCCCTGATCCTTTTAGCCACAAGGGCCACATCTAACTCCCTCTTAAATATAGCCAGTGAACTGGCCTCAACTACCTTCTGTGGTAGAGAATTCCACAGATTCACCACTCTCTGTGTGAAAAAAAACATTCTCATCTCGGTCCTAAAAGACTTCCCCCTTATCCTTAAACTGTGACCCCCTTGTTCTGGACTTCCCCAACATCGGGAACAATCTTCCTGCATCTAGCCTGTCCAACTCCTTAAGACAGTTACAGTCCACCTGCAATGATTGTCCACAAGAGCAAGATACAAGATCTGTGCAATCCAGTGACTAGCGGAGTTCCGCAGGGGTCGGTGCTGGGGCCGCGACTCTTCACGTTGTTAATGGTTTGGACGAGGGGATTGAAGGCTTTGTGGCCAAGTTTGCGGATGATACGAAATTAGGCGGAGGGGCAGGTAGTGTAGAGAAAGCAGGGACTCTGCAGAAAGACATGGACAGGTTGGGAGAGTGGGCAGAGAAGTGGCAGATGGAATATCGTGCAGCAAAGTGTGGAATCATGCATGAAGGTAGTAGGAATAAAGGCGTGGAGTGGGGAGAGAATCCAGAAATCGGAGGTGCAAAGAGACTCGGGAGTGCTGGTGCAGGATTCCCAAAAAGTTAATCTGCAAGTCGAATCGGTAGTATGAAAGGTAGCATTTATTTCGAGAGGGCTGGAATACAAAAACTGGGATGTATTGCTGAGGCTCTATAAGGCGCTGGTCAGGCCACATTTGGAATATTGTGAGCAATGTCAGGCACCATATCTGAAGAAGGATGTGCTGGCTCTGGAGAGGGTACAGAGGAGGTTTACAAGAATGATCCCAGGAATGAGTGGGTTAACATATGATGAGCATTTGACGGCACTGGGCCTGTACTCGCTGGAGTTTAGAACAATGAGGGGGAAATTCATTTAAACTTACCGATTACTGAAAGGCTTGGGTAGAGTGGATGTGGAGAGGATGTTTCCACTAGTGGGAGAGTCTAGGACTAGAGGTCATAGCCTCAGAATTAAAGGATATTCCTTTAGGAAGGAGATGAGGAGGAATTTATTTCGTCAAAGGGTGGTGAATCTGTGGAATTCTTTGCCACTGAAGGCTGTAGAGGCCAAGTCAATGGATATCTTTAACATTCTTGATTAGTACAAGTGTCAGGGGTTATGGGGAGAAGGCAGGAGTATGGGGTTAGGAGGGGGAGATAGATCAACCATGATTGAATGGCTGAGTAGACTTGATGGGTCGAGTGGCCTAATTCTCCTATCACTTTTGACCGTATGAATCTGAAATGTGTGCAAAGAAACAGATAAAGCAGCATACTGTGCCTCATCTAACACAACCATATTATCTGCCATATGTCATTCTACTAAATGGTGGTTTTGTGCACAGTAAAGTTAGTGTCACACCATTCTGATAGGTAAGGCCTCAGGTCCCAGAGTGTGCCTCAAGCCAACAACCTTCAGAGAAGGACATGAGGTAATTATATTAGTCAGAACTAAAGTGGCTTGAGAGAGATTGATGCAAATTACTGACAAATTGAAGAAAGGGCAAGAGTGACCATGAGGATTGAGGTAAGTGAAACGACGGTTAAATGTGAGAAATAATTCCTTTGGCACGTCACTCCCTTGGTCATGAGAGTGCTGGAAGAACTCAGCGGGTCAGGCAGCACCTGTATTGTGAGTGGAGAGACAACGTTTTGGGTCAGGACTCTTATTCAGACGGAAGCTCCTTCTTCAGATCAGTCTGAAGAAGAGACTCAACTCAAAATGCACCCATCCATTCCCTCCACGGATGCTGCCTGACCCAGCACAATCTTTTTTGCTCAAGAGCAAATGGGAATTCTTGATGCTGGTAAAGTACTGATGTAATAAAGTAATAAATGTAATAAAGCAATAAATAAACAAATAGATAAATGGATAGATAAATGGATAAATAAATAAATAAAGTGGTAAAGTCTTAAATGTATTGAATTGAAATTATGTAAGAGAAGAAATCAGATGTGGTAAATTAATTTGTGATTGTTGAAAATTAAATTAGTTCTGGAAATTGTTTAAGCCTTTGGGGAGAAGGCAGGCACAGGTTACTGATTGTGGATGACCAGCCATAATCATAATGAATGGCGGTGCTGGCTCGAAGGGCCGAATGGCCTCCTCCTGCACCTATTTTCTATGTTTCTATGTTTGTGTGATGAGCACACAGAAAGCAAAGTTATCCCCTGGTGCCTCCCTGAGTTCAAGGGTGGGGACTTAGCAATTTCTTAACTAGGTTTGGGTGGTTGCAGCTGTTGCTGTAGAATTCAAACAATGCAGGTCAAACGTTGTGCATTAGATTGAGATTTGTGGGTCCTTTAGAGATGAGGAATGAACCGGATCCTAGGAATAAACCTATTATTATCCCGAAACATGGTCTGACACCTGACTGGGTCTGAGCCGATTCCTTTTATCTATAATTTTCACAAAATGCTGGAGTAACTCAGCAGATCAGTCAGCATCTCAGGAGAGAAGGGGACCCTTCTTCAGTCTGAAGAAAGGTCTCGACCCGAAACATCACCCATTCCTTCTCTCCTGAGATGCTGCCTGACCTGCTGAGTTACTCCAGCATTTTGTGAAATAAATACCTTCGATTTGTACCAGCATCTGCAGTTATTTTCTTACATTACCTTTTATCTATAATGTTTCCATTATTTACAATCATGTCCATTGGGCACACAGTTTGATTTTTCTATCCTAGTTGCCTCATTGCGCTAGACAGTTCCGTTCATTGCAGTTAGTAGGGAAAATCAGCAGGCAAGGTTCCTTGCGTCTGAGCACTATTCCAATGACACGAACACAACAGTGCATGCATGTACATAGTTTCGGCTCCTGCTCAAAATGCTGCCCTCTGTGTGCAAGTAGCCGATTATCATTTGCGGTCTGCGCTCCGACGTGCAAGGCCACGAGATGCCCTTTATTAGATGGACCAGAATGTAGGATGCATGAGATGAGGAGCATCTTCAAGTTGAATTAACTGTGAACCATTGAGCATAACCTGCATTTCTAAAACATATTTTGTTTCTGCTCTTTATAGCTATTGAAAACCTTGATGAGCGAGCTCTTCAAATACGCAAAGTCCTCCTGACTTTGTCAAAATCCACCATCATCATGATGCGCTATCTCTTTGGTTTCCTCAGTCAGTAAGTATTAATGTGCATGTCAATCGCATGTGTCAGAGGGTGTCTTCTGCCGTTAGATTCCTCCTCAGTGCCTGCAGTTGTTAACTTGTGGAATAAGCCTATTATGGGCAGCACGGTGATGCATTGGTAGAGCTGTTGCCTTACAGCACCAGAGACCCGGGTTCGATCCTGATTACGGGTGCTACCTGTACAGGGTTTGTACATTCTCCCTGTGACTGCGTGGGTTTCCTCCAGGTGCACCGGTTTCCACCCGCATTCCAAAGAGGTGAGGTTTGTAGGTTAATTGGCTTCTGTAAATTGTGCATAGTTGTGTAGGCGAGAACTAGTGTACAGGTGATCGCTGGTTGGTGAGGACTCGGTGGATCAAAGAGCGTGTTTCCGCACTGTATCTTTAAACTAAATTAAACTATACAAGAAAGAGTTTGTGTAGGAAGGAAATGCAGATGCTTGTTTAAACGGAAGATAGTCACAAAAAGCTGGAGTAACTCAGCGGGTCAGACAACATCTCTGGGGGAAAGGAATAGGTGATGTTTTGGGTCGAGACCCTTTTTGTGTCTATCTTCTATACAAGAGTTTCTTAGTTCCCTCGCCTTTGAATGATTATTTTCTCTCAGTAGTTTGGTATCTTTCATGACCCTGGAGGAATGTGGCAGCAAGTGGCCTCTGCTCTGCAGTGTGTTACTTGGAATGGATGCTCCTACTGCATCTGTTATCCTTGAACTTTCAAGTGGTAGAAGCCACATTTGTTAGAGGCTGTTGAAGAGGCTTGTTTCTGTTCCTGCAGTGCACTTTGTAGGAGATATACATTGTAAGCACTGTGCACTAGTGATTTTGCGGATTTCAATCAAACATATCGTCAAATTCCTTGAGTGTTGTTGGAGCTGCACTCATCCAGTCAGGTCAGCCACAAGTTCTCCAGCCAAACATTCCTCCTTCAACATATACCTCGAGAAGGTCAGTAAATCAGCCATCCCTTCCAGTTCCAGTATTTTACAGGGCAGTGTAAAGGTTAACTCAATGTTAGCTTTTCTGCAGCCATCTTAGTGTTGTCTGGAATGAAAATGTTTTCCATTGCCTAGCAAATTACTCGCACAAAGAAAAATCCTTTTAAAAAACGGATTAAATTGTTACCATGTGTTTTCTGCTCACAGCCACTCACGGTGAGGCCAGATGTACTGTGCACATGCAATGGGTAGCCAAGCTCACTGGATAACCAAACCAGATGCAGCTGCACCATATTGATAGTCACAGCCCTGACTCAGTACATGTTCCTGTGAGCTCCTGAACGCCTGGTCGTTGTCGCCAGAGAGAATTACGGTTGTATTGCCCCTCGATAGACAATAGACAATAGACAATAGGTGCAGGAGGAGGTCATTCGGCCCTTCGAGCCAGCACCACCATTCAATGTGATCATGGCTGATCATTCTCAATCAGTACCCCGTTCCTGCCTTCTTCCCATACCCCCTGACTCCGCTATCCTTAAGAGCTCTATCTAGTTCTCTCTTGAATGCATTCAGAGAATTGGCCTCCACTGCCTTCTGAGGCAGAGAATTCCACAGATTCACAACTCTCTGACTGAAAAAGTTTTTCCTCATCTCAGTTCTAAATGGCCTACCCCTTATTCTTAAACTGTGGCCCCTTGTTCTGGACTCCCCCAACATTGGGAACATGTTTCCTGCTTCTAACGTGTTCAACCCCTTAATAATCTTATACGTTTCGATAAGATCTCCTCTCCAGTGTATGAACAGTGCTTTGTAAATCAAATTAGACATTGAATGGGTGACATTTCAGGTTGAGGCCCTTCAGACTGAAGAAGGGTTTCGACCTGAAATGTCACCCATTCCTTCTCTCCAGAGATGCTGCTTGTCCCGCTGAGTTACTCCAGCATTGGTGTCTATCTTTGGTGTAAAGCAGCATCTGCATATATACAGTAAATCAAATTGTTGTGCTTCCTGGCTTTCCATTTTTGTGTGGTAAAAGTTGGAGTACATCTAGATAGACGCCATTTTCTTTAATGTTCAGCATTGATATTGTTTGCATAATTAGATTTTAAAGAGAGCAACCAATTTCCATTTCTCTTTGTTTGTGTGAAGCTTGTCTCAGTTCAGTGAGGACAACATGATGGACCCGTACAACCTGGCCATCTGCTTTGGGCCCACACTAATGTCCGTGCCCGAGGGCCACGACCAGGTGTCCTGCCAGTCCCATGTGAATGAACTCATGAAGTCCATCATTCTGCACCATGACACTATCTTCCCAGGAGAAAAGGAGCTGGAAGGGCCTGTGTACAACAAGGGCTTGACGGTAGAAGAATACTGGTGAGTCTTTACCTAATCTGAGGTGGATAGTAGATCAGGACTGCTCTCTGATTGCGGTATCAGGCAACTGAAGCGTCCTACAGCAACCAGAGAACATTTCTGGACTACTGCCTACCTCATCGTGGACCCTCAGACTATCTTTGATCGGACTTTACTGGCTTTACCTTGCACCAAACGTTATTCCCTTACCATGTGTCTAAATTGCCAATGGCTCGATTGTAATCATGTATCGGCTTCCCACTGGCTGGCTAGCACGCAACATAAGCTTTCCACGGTACAACTGTGTATGTGACAACAGACTAAACTGAGAACTGAGGACAATGCCTATTCGTGGTCTGAAAGGTTGGAAAATGCCTTTGCTTGAAGTCCTTGGGTGTTATGGAAAGAAAGAAGGCAAACAAAGCAAAGGAGGCACTAAACTAACTGGATCAGCGTGACACTCCCCACTATTCTCCCACCCCTCACCGTTTGGCCAGGTACATGGATATAGACCAAACACAGGCAAATAAGACCAGTGCAGATGGGGCATCTCGGTCGACGTGGGCACGATGGGTTGAAGGACATGTTTCCATGCTGTGGGACTCTATGGCTATTTCTACTTCCCTATGGAGTTCAAAGAAACAATGACAAATGCCAGAATTGTCCTCTCTGCCAGTGCAGAGTGCGTTTGGGTGGAATTTCCAAGCCCTTTCCAATATCAATAGGACACAGCACAGTGGTGCAGCGGCAGAGTTGCTGCCTTACAGCACTTACAGCGCCAGAGACCCAGGTTTGATCCCGACTACAGGTGCTGTCTATACAAAGTTTGTACGTTCTCCCCGTGGGTTTTCTCTGAGATCTTCGGTTTCCTCCCACACTCCAAAGACGTACAGGTTTGTAGGTTAATTGCCTTGGTATAACTAAATTGTCCAAAGTGTGTATAGGATAGTGTTAATGTGCGGGGATCGCTGGTCGGCGCGGACTTAGTGGGCTGAAGGGCCTGTTTCCGCGCTGTATCTCGAAACTAAATTAAACTATCCCACTACCATTGAGTAACGAGTGCATGAGTGAGACCACCGATGAAATATCAGCCCCCTGCCCTACAAGAATGATGTTGGGTGGGTTTCAGGTATAAAAATAATCTCAGACCTCGTGCCATCAAGAAGCTGATTGCTAAAGCAAGGCCATGTTCAGATTAACATTCAGATGCTGTGATGCTCTTGTTGCCACAGGGCATAATCAACCAGATACTGGGGAATGTTGCTTAGCTGGCAGAATGTCCACAGCGGGACATAAGGACCAGATGAGAACACTGCTGAATATATGCTCCTGTCAGGAAACTTCTGTGCTTGAAGAAGCTGGACAATTCCCTCCACAAGTTCAGTATCCTTTCAAACTATAGCTTCCGCTCCAATTAACTTGATCTTACGCACATCCTGGTCTCCTGAAAAAACATATCTTGTGTTCTGACTACCTAGGTCCCTACAGGTTCCCACCAGCTTCCACGTGCCATTAGATTTCTGCTCCCATTCTGTTTCAGGCAGTCAGAATAAGCAGATATTGGGAAAGAGTCAATGAAGGGTTACTTAAGATTGTTTAGGCCTGTGCATCCCTGACTGCCTTGCTGATCTACAAGATCACCTACATATTTATCATCCTACCATTAAGCTCAAGGTCTTTGATACAAGCATGCACACTTCCTGCATTCATTACAAGATGCCTTTGCTTTTCAGTGAGAGCCCTCACGGGGACCCTGCATCTGCTGCGGATGTCGTGCAGGATGTTGGGACAGAAGCGCACACCAGCGAGGATGGTAGGTGGTTGGCTTTTCTCTTTATTTGTGGATTTACAATGGGAGGGAGGGAGGGGGAGAGAGGGAGGGAGGGAGGGAGGGAGGGAGGGAGGGAGGGAGGGAGAGAGAGAGAGAGAGAGAGAGAGAGAGAGAGAGAGAGAGAGAGAGAGAGAGAGAGAGAGAGAGAGAGAGAGAGAGAGAGAGAGAGAGAGAGAGAGAGAGAGTATTGAGCATGCAATTGCAGGAGGTGGCATGTTGGTGCACAAGGAAGTGGGCTGCTAAAGGTTTTGACACGTGTGGATATGGAGTGCAGATAGGTCCTCTGTTACTCATCCAAAATAAACCACCTCTAACAAAGCTGCACTACCTTAGCACAGATTTTGTGCTCGTCCATGGATTATGGGTTTAAAGCTGAAATCTTCTACCTCAAGGTCAAATCTTCACCACACGGATTTGTTTGGACTGGAGATGACATACACCACCATCCTCTCAATGACACCTAAAAATAAACAATAAATACCATACCTTTGATGCCCACACCTGTGAAAGTGCTTGTCTGAAACTGGGCACAGGTGGAAAATGGTGCATTTTGTTCATTCCAACAGGAGTTACATAAATAAAACAATAGATAATAGGTGCAGGAGTAGGCCATTCGGCCCTTCGAGCCAGCACCGCCATTCAATGTGATCATGGCTGATCATTCTCAATCAGTACCCCGTTCCTGCCTTCTCCCCATACCCCCTGACTCCGCTATCCTTAAGAGCTCTATCCAGCTCTCTCTTGAATGCATCCAGAGAATTGGCCTCCACGGCCTTCTGAGGCAGAGAGTTCCACAGACAGCGTTGGTTCTAGTCCTTGCCCTATCAAACGTTGGTTTGGAGATGATGATTCAGAAAGGATGCATGCATCAGAGTGCATGAATATTTAGTAGTCACTGTTGGTGCTGCCGAACTGTATCGGGGGCTTGGGGAGCACAGCACGGGTTTTTGGGTGCTTTCCTCACACATCTTCTTACCCTTCTTCACATATGTAGAGTCTTTGGCCATTCCCACCTTTGGGAATACTCTTCCTAAAACCATCTTTACAGATACTCTCTACTGGACCATATCTTCCAGCCATGCTTTCTGTCCTCGGCCTCCTCCATTGTCAGAGTGAGGCTAATTGCAAATTGGAGGAACAGCAACTCATATTTTGCTTGGGCAGCTTACAGCCCAGTGGTATCAGTTTTGATTTCTCTAACTTCAAGTAACTCCGGCATTCCCTCTCTCTCCATCCCTCCCCCACCCAAGTCGCACCAGATTCCCATTCTCACCGAGCAAACAGTTACAATGGCCTGTTTCCTTTATCATCGTTACTTTTTTTTATATCTTTCTTCCATTTGTTCTATATCTCACTACATCACTGGCTCTATCTCTTGTTTCCGATTACCCTGACTAGTCTGAAGAAGGGTCTCAACCTGAAACGCCACCCATTCCTTCTCTCCAGAGATGCTGCCTGTCCCGCTGAGTTACTCCAGCATTTTGTGTCTATCTTTGGTTTAAACCAGCATCTGCAGTTCCTTCCTATACATACTTTGAATCATCTGTGTCAATATGTCTGATCAACGCCAGTCCTTGCCCTATTAAATGAGTTACAGTGTGTTCTGCAGTAAAGATCATGAGTAAATTGAATTCACAAAATGCTGGAGTAACTCAGCAGGTCAGGCAGCATCTCAGGAGAGAAGGAATGGGTGACGTTTCGGGTCGAGACCCTTCTTCACACACAAAGGTCTCGACCCGAAACATCACCCATTTATTCTCTCCTGAGATGCTGCCTGACCTGCTGAGTTACTCCAGCATTTTGTGAATAAATACCTTCGATTTGTACCAGCATCTGCAGTTATTTTCTTACACCATGAGTAAATTGAAGATGTGGTAAACAAAGTATAATATTAAATGTTACAGATAATTTAAATTGGTCGTGTTACTTTGAGACAAGTGAGACTGCTATAGTTAGATCGTGTGAAGTCCAGTATTTCCAGGAACCTGTCTACAGAAAGGCTTACTGTCTTCTTCTTTCGTATGTCAACTACAACAATCAAAAGTGCCAATTGGTGCTTCAGAGTACTGTAGTTGACGCTTTGCTGCAAATGTTGCCAGTTCTGTAGAACTGCCCAGGGTGGATGACGAAGACATGAAGCAGCTTCCACCCCAAAGGCTTACCTCACAGATAGTCAAGGGGTATGCCATTTAGAACTGAGATGAGGAAAAACTTTTCAGTCAGAGAGTTGTGAATCTGTGGAATTCTCTGCCTCAGAAGGCAGTGGAGGCCAATTCTCTGAATGCATTCAAGAGAGAGCTAGATAGAGCTCTTAAGGATAGTGGAGTCAGGGGGTATGGGGAGAAGGCAGGAACGGGATACTGATTGAGAATGATCAGCCATGATCACATTGAATGGCGGTGCTGGCTCGAAGGGCCGAATGGCCTCCTCCTGCACCTATTGTCTATTGTCTATTGTTTGGCCAAGAACACAGGTTGTCAACCAGAATTCTCAATTCATGATGAGATTAATCAAACCGTGTAAACAGGACAGCTTCACTGCTGTGTGAATGTTTGAGAACGCTGCCCATCTGCTTCGATAGTATTTATAAATGTAGATAGTACATTTATAAATGTGAATAGATAGTGAATTCCTGGCAATATAAAGTGTACAATATTGCCCATATGAAATGCGGTTGATGATTCTATTATATTATGCCACCTGCTTTACCCAAATGTTCCAGAGCAGTATACTATCACTGATCCATTCTAGAGTTAACATTGAGTCCCATTTACATGAGTTTAGTTGTGTTGTTTACTATTGCCACATGTACCAAGGTACCGTGAAAAGGTTTTGTGTGC